>NC_056473.1:12269557-12344602 GCF_008729295.1 Plectropomus leopardus | reverse complement strand
TCACAACAAACATCTTTACATTGTGACTGGTTTGGCTGCCAAGCTTATTTATCTGCTGAAAACGTAAAAACAGAAAGTTTAAATGCTCGGTTAAATGATGATCTAGACGGGGTGCCTTGTAGCTTGGTGGTTAAAGCAAGTGTCCCGTGTACAGAGGCTGTGTCCTCGCCAAAGTTGTCAGTTTTTTAGCTCTTCCCCTCTCTGAATCCATTTTTCCATATATCCTTTGTGAATAAGATCTCAGACATCCTGAAACTAAAGTCGGCAAACAACAGTTGCCTGAAATCATAAATTCTCTCCAGCTGGGATTTCAGAATTGTCGCTGCCCGCAATAATGATGGTATCGCAATA
Organism: Plectropomus leopardus; assembly: GCF_008729295.1. Classification (NCBI taxonomy): domain Eukaryota; kingdom Metazoa; phylum Chordata; class Actinopteri; order Perciformes; family Serranidae; genus Plectropomus; species Plectropomus leopardus. Next base: position 12,344,251 of record NC_056473.1, on the reverse strand, counting down.
CAGCGATTCTACGATACTTGATACATCGCAAGAAAATCATCTCAATTAAGATCTGTACAACTAAAGAAGAAAGAACACCCTTAGGAAAGTGGAAAAAAATGATCTATGTAGTTATTTAGTGCATTGTAGTGTCAGTTTCACTTAATTTCAACTGTGTCAAATTATCTGGAAATGCCACACAAGAAATTTTAGTTTTCAAAGCAGTATGTTTTTCTATTAATGGCAGACTTTGATCACTGCACTGGGACCATCCATGCATCCACAAACAAAACATGCACATCTAAAACTAATGGCCACAAAGACAGCAATTTATAATCTACTGCATTTATGTCCCCTTTAGGATTATAAACAAGCTATTTCATGCAAAGACCGAAAAATTGTTTTGGTTTCACAATAGGATCCTATATGCAAACACTCGTCCATATGAACAAAACCAAACCTGACATGTATAACAGGATCTAATCCCTCAATCAAGCAGCATATTACTAACACATCAGCAGCTGCCTAACAAAGTAAGATCACACAACAGACATACAAACCCAGCTTTAGGAAGTGGGTTGGGTAATTTATGAGTAATTGTAAGAAATAATGGGTTTTTGCTAAGGACAAGTACCCCAATGGCTAGGTAAAGAGGATCAATATCTGTAATCACAAACAATCTGTAATGTTATATTAAAAGAGAAGCCAAAACACTCTGTAACTTGGGCCACTTTTCATTTCATTTATTGGTTTAGTTAAAACAGGGCCGGTGTACATTGAATTTATTGCACCAGATAAAGCACAATGCTGATGTTCATCTGTTGTCTTTGGGAGTGGCTTTGCTACAATTATAGCAGTATAAAAATGACATCCTCATCATCCTCTACTGCTCTTCCTGAGGTTTCTTCCTTTTTTTCCCGTTCAGGGGTTCTTTTTCGGGAGTTTTTCCTTGAGTGATGTGAGGGTCTAAGGGCAGAGGGATGTCGTACACTGTAAAGCCCTCTGAGACAAACCATGTTTTGTGATAATGGGCTCTATAAATAAAATTGACTTGACTTGACTTGACAATTACATCTAATATTAATAAATACACAAAAGAACAAAAATAGAACATCACATTAATAAATATAAAACATGTAGGTCAGTGCATAAATGTTAAGAGGCATTTCTAGCTCTTATTGACAGTTGATCATTTTTTAACATTAAATTGAGTAAAACTAATCAACTCAATAACATTTGTAGGGAGGACATAGCACTGTTTTGTTGCTGGGATTGAAAAAGGACTTTGGGCAAATATTGTTGAGCAATGTTTCAGACAAAAGTCTTCCATTGCTGATGTCATTGTATGTCTTATTTCTCATTTGACTGTTTGAATGAATTGTTTAAGGAGATGAAGATCAATATGTTGTATTTTGCATAATTTTGTAATAGTGGCTATATTATTATTATTATTATGTGGTCCTGTGCTTTGAGAGCTTGTTAAAAGAGTTTATTAACTGGTAATTGGTAAACGGTTGTTGATTAAGTGGTCCCATTGTTGCTGTTGTACAGGCCTGTGGCACAAAAACACAAATTGCGATAATATCAAAACGTCCATGTATCAACGCTGCACTTGTATAGGAGTAGATAGACCGTATAAATCACACTGTTCTTAAACGATACACCTCAGTAACGTGCCCTGCGGTAGTCTGGCGATCTGTCCAGGGTGTACCCCGCGGCCCTTACGAGGACAAGCGGTTACAGAAAATGACTGACTGACCTCAGTAACACTCTTTGTAAAACCTAGCTATGCCATTGAATCCTGTCCTAAAGGCAACTAGCATCTGGTGGCCGACATTACACAAACGGACGCAGACAAAACCTTTGACCAGTGATGAAAAAACACCATGAAAAACACAATATTGAATGGGCAAGCACGCGGTAGCTTTCTATTGAATTAAAAGTGACTCACCATGTTGTCTCAAAAACCTCAACAGCCGGCTAACGTTAAATCCACATGTGACATTAATTTGATGTCCAGGATCCTTTTGCCGCTCAGTAACGTTATCACCCCGTCATCCACTCTGATGGACATGTCTTTGTTCATTTTCTGCACCGACGTAGGCAGCGCCAATTAATCCCCATTGTTCACCAGTTCATTTTTTTTGGTTAAAGACTGTTAAGTCTCAAGTCATTCTTTCTTGTTGGCTGTATCACATAGATATCTTAAGCACCTGACTTTAGTGGCTTCCGGAATAACTTCGTACCAAACGCTACGGAAATAGTTGCTTCCAGGTGAAATGTGATTGGGTAATTGTAATATCACTGGAAAAAACTTTCTAGTAGTACAACCAATCAACGCGCTCCCGAGCGTGTTTTTCACCCAGCAACTGGCCAAGGTAGGACCACCTTGAGAGGGCTGGACCACTGTATACATATGTATATAAATATATATTTTGTGTACTTTTTTCCAATGCTATAACGTGTCAGCAGGTAATTTTCTTATTACATTTCATTGTGAATTAATGTTTTTCAAAATTACATATAAAAGGCCGTGGCGGTTCCATTTTCTTCAACCTTCCAGTTGTGTCCCACGCTATGGACAAGGCAGTCCTTAACAGAGGTAACATACTTGTAATATCTATCATGTAGTTTCAAATGTTACTTGACTAATTGTTTTCGTGCAAGTGTAGCATACAAATGACCTAATTTTAAAGTTTACGCTTTTATTTTGAAAGGGGGAGACACGGACGTTTCTGTCGCCACATAGGATTTCTGTTTCATCAGGACCTTTTGTAGTTCATGTTAGCGCAAGGACGATGCTGAGCGTTACCGTGAAATGTTCACACTAAATCAAATTTCATAGAACCCTACATACATGATAAAATCCAGCTATTCCACATATTAATCGCAGCAGAGTGGCGCAGCGGAAGCGTGCTGGGCCCATAACCCAGAGGTCGATGGATCGAAACCATCCTCTGCTAAGGCAAGTGACTTTTTTGTACACGTTTCGTACTTCCTTCCGATCGAAGATCCCGGTGAGTCGACCCATCCTGCTGTACTTAGGTGGATTTCGCGCTACCTAAGAATTTGTAATGCATTTTATTAAATATTATGGCTATGATTTGTGATGTTTCAAACGGTGTATTTTGTTGTGTAAGCTATTTGTCATGCACGTAACTTGGACGCGCTCCAATTTGATGCGCACACAGGTTAAAAATTCTTAGGGACAAGCGTTAACGTCTTTCAACACCACAATGTGGAAGCAAGCTTAACTGTGGTCACCACATTTGCTCCAGATGTAGCTGTTTTTAAACTTTGCGCTGTTAACCTGAGAATGCACATTTAAAATAAGTTTTAGAACATATAACACTCAACGGTGCGGCACTTTGCACATTCGCTATCATTGTTTCTCTTAGGTTTAGGTTTATTTATTGAGCACACATTGACAAAAATGGTGTAAGGAGGGAACGTAACCCGATGGGCTTGTACAAGAGTTCCACCCCTTTCAATAATCACAAACAATCCATATTTATAAGGCTGTTTGTGTCCAGTGCTGCGTTAATGTCAGATCAAAATTGGAGAAATGGCCATTAAGAAAGCCACTGGTGCTGAGGATACAATTTTGTAAGCGGCCAGGAGAGGGCATCGATGTTCCACATTTGAATGTTTCCAGTGCTCATTTGCATCTTTAGATATTAATTCAGTTAGTTGTCCATTGTGCTTTGAATGTTTTAGAAAAAAACTCAGTCCTTTAAATTCAGGAAGTTTATGCCAACAATAATGTTTTTTCTTGTGTAAACAAGAAGACTATTTCTTATGTAAACAAGAAAAAATGCAGTATAAGTATAAAGCCAGAGAAGCAGATTTGCCTTAGGCATCTCACTGTATTTGGCTGTTTAACGCTTGTACTTTTTCACAAGGCACTAAGCACCTCTTTTTTGCAGTGGGGATGCTCATCAACAGTAGACTATGGTTGTACGTGGAAACGCCAGTGTGAGTAACTGAGTGAATTTAAAGAGCTTAAAAAATATAAAATTGAGCCAAACTTGCCCTCTAAAAAGAAATACTTAAAGTAACATAGCTTTTTTTGTTTGACCAGCAGTCCAAAAATTAAGTATATTTTGTGTACTATCAGATATCACAATGACAAGCAGCAAACCATCATACGTGAGAAGCTTGAATGACTGAAACTATCAGAAAAGTAAAGAAAAATATCTGTTTAACAACTGATTGTTTGAGCTGACTTCTGGCCAGATCTTGTAACTTGTTACTTGTCTTGTAACTGCAGAAATCAATATCTAACCATATTTTACAAATGTGTTCTAAAATATGGCGTTTTTTCACTCACTTGGTGAACTACAACACAGACTTGCCCCTCAAGGCCTCTGCTAGACAGCACTTCAAATGAATTCCTCCTCAACACCTTCAAGGCTTTTAAACCGCACAACCTTGCCCATACTGATCTCTGCTACCTCCGCCCCAAATCAACCACCTGGCCCAAACCACTAGGACCTCTAAGAAAGCTGAGGTGATGGGCACTTTGATGGAAGAGATGTTACACTGCTCCCATACATCTATTTGCTCCCATGTCTTCTCTCTCATACAGTTTTCTGTCTCTCTGTATCTCTATTTCAGTCTCTCTCAGGCCTCACCACATAATGACAGACCTGCTGTATATTAAAGGACCCTGCCCATGCGTCCTGTCCCGGTCACCTCCCTCTTCTTTGCCCTTTATAAGCCTCTCCCGCACTGCAGGGGGGGCACTACTTTCCAAAGAGGGGACTGTGCACAAGCTTCTGGAAGACTCGCCAGTTTGCATACCCACCTATTTACCCACAGCCGGGGGTCTTCTGACTAACCATGGACAACCATTCATACAACTTCCCCTCAGACTGCACCCCACTCACCAATTGCAAGTCCGCCCGTAAGCCGGCTGGATCCACCGTGGTGAATATGGGCAGCGCTGGCAAGAATCCTCCCCGGGACTATTTGGTCTGGTCGCTGTGCAACACCTTGTACGTTAACTTCTGCTGCCTGGGATTCATGGCTCTCGTCTACTCCATCAAGGTGTGATCTTGTGCTTTTTTTGTGCCACACTTTAGTTGTAAGTTTCAGTTTGGACCATTTTCATGAGACATGCAGCATTCAAGGAATTAGCTGAGGTATCAAAAGGAAGAGGATAGGACGAGACTGCACTGTTTCATGTTTAAGATAAGATGTCCAAACCATGACTGAAGGATTCTCTTATGCATTTTACAGGAGAATCCAACAACACAAGGTATAAGCAGTGGCGTATGTTACAATGGGCCCTTGAGCACACTAGTTATACACAAAAACTAGCAACTGTATAATCTTATCATCTTGTCACATGATCAGATAGGGCCTTGACATTGGATACACACGTTGCCCAGAAAATAGGGATGTACGTTATTGTATTTTTTGGCAATATCCGTTATAGCAAAATATAATAGTTTAATTTGTCACAGATTTCTACTGATGATTTCACAAAAAAACATGATGGGGGTGAGTTTGCCTTATTTAAAGGTTTAAATTGCAAATTGCAGTATTTTTTAATTCAGTGTGAGTTTTTATTAGAACACAGGCATATTTCTAAAGTGGCAATGTGAATTACTCACAAGGACCCATTTTCTGCCCTACATATTGCTTAAAGGCCCACTCTATATGGGCCATGGGCCCCCTCACTCCATTGGCACCAGTGCAACTGCCCTGTCTGCACTGCACTCTACCTGTCTATATTTATGCCACGGGGGCTAAGTTTATTTTACAGTGTTTTTAGATATTTTTTAGCCTCCACAATACATTGCAATTTCAGCATGACTATTGATGTTTAAATTGGTTAATAAAACTGATAAATTAATTGATAGGGTAGAAACACTGGAGTATACTTGGCAAGAAAAGACAGCAATTTGGAAATTAGTCAACAATATGCAATATAACTTACAGTTTTAATAGTTCCAGTCTGGCACAGCCTAATCTGGGGAGGTAAATAATGTACAATGTTTACAGCCTTTTGTATTGCAAGTTTGGCAGGAATAGACCAAAGGTGGGCCGAGTTGGCAAGGAAAGCTAACAACGGGCATGTTGTGGCAAATGCCACATTGGGAAATATGACACAGGCAAACACCAGCAGTACAGTATCATTTCTAAAAGAACAAGAAGCAACTTGACATTAGTTTTCGCAATAGTAAAGTGGAAATTCAGCCTGGCTGTCTAGAGTGTCAGACTTGTGTAACGGGTTGAGTGATGCAATGAAAGCAAGAGTTGTTTCACCATAAAATCTTTTTTTGTAAAATGTAAAAAAGCAATATGCACACTGCAGAGGCCTGTTATTGTCCCTGGTCAGATGTGTGCCCTTCACCACAGGAATGGGACTGTGGAGAAACAGAACGTAACTTAAACAAAAGCTTTTCTCGTTAAAATATCCTTAAAAATGCTATGTCCAAAGCAGGATTGAACAAACTGTGTGACTACCTGAACAAACAGGTTTCTGAGAAACTTACCACAAAAGGGTGTGTGTACCGTTTGCTGAAGCCTTTTTTATAACTTTTTAGTTGTCTACATGGGGCGCAGCAGTTCTGAATCACAGGCTTAGTATTGGCTCAGTGCTCAAATTAAAGACAGGGACTGGCTGCTTGTCTGGAGTTAAAAATGGCGTAATTGGCATCTTCCTAATGGGCAAGTACTCATGGGAAATTAGAGAGTGCTAGAGAAAGACTTGGCCTGGTCCGTTCCAAAATATATATGGATACACTTAGAAGCAGCTCAAGGATTTCATATCACTCCACCCTTGCTCAACCTTGAGTCTGTGCTCTGTGGAAAAACTGGGGATTATGGGACAGGCTTTGATGAACTAGTTGTAAACAAAGACAGGACTGAACATTATAATATGACTTTCCTTGTTCTCCTCCTCTCACTATTTACAGTACACATGGCTGTAGATACAAACTCAGCATTTTTATTCTTTATGAACATAAATTGTCTCACTGCCATGCAGTAGAGACAAAGCTTTTATGTCTTTAACGGTCTTTAATTATGAGCTTAGTGCTTTTCTCTATTACTTGATACCAACCTCAGTAATTGAATGTCATAATTCAAGTGTGTGTGTATTTATCTATTTAGGCAAGGGACCAAAAGACTCAGGGCAACCTGCAGCTGGCACAGGAGTGTTCAGACAAGGCAAAGTGGTACAACATCCTGGCAGCCGGCTGGAACCTGCTGATTCCACTTCTGGCCATTGTCCTGCTCGTCCTGCTGCTTGTCCACCTGGGCACGTCCCAGGAGGGCTCCTACGACTTCTTCGGAGAGAATGGATTCCAAAACTTCATGAAACTGTTCAGCTGGTAGATGGAGGCAAAGGAAGAGAAATAAAAAAACAGAACAAAAATACAGATCAGTCTCAAAGTCAACCCATTCACACTTACTGGGAGAGGGCTGATATAATAGCTAAGAATTTTAGCCAGTCTAACTGAACGATAAAGGAAATCTACTTGAAATTAGGACCTGTGCTAGACTAAAGTCTGCTCAGTACTAAAATAATCCTAACTGGTGAGACAACCAAAATCGCCAGAGTAAATTATACCATTGTACATTTCTGCAAACCACAAATGTGTTACTTTTATAAATTATTATATCGCTGATACTTTAAAACTTTACATTTCTTTACATTTGAACAACGCTGTGGTTAACAGGTGATTATGTTTGGGCAGAAGACATACTTGGTTATGGTTCGTAGAAGATCAAGTCTTAAAATACCCAGTTTTGGTAGGAAACTGCTTTTCTTCATACTATCTCATGTGGAAAGACAGTAATGATTTGCTTAAAAAACCAATCATGTTTGGTAGCTAAAAAGTAGCTGGAACACAGTATGATTTGCTAAAAAAACAATCGCGTTTCATGGCAACATCCTGACAGAAAACATGGTGATGTCCTGGTAAAACATCTGCTTTTCTTGGCACTATTCCCAGTGTAAGCATAGTGACACATTACAAAAAAGAAGAAGGGATGGTGGTAAAAAAGCTGCTGGAAACACGTGTTGCTAAAAAAAACCATACAAAAAAACTCCACAGCCCCATTTTGTGGTTAAAACAGTGCTAGAAACACAGCTATACTTTGTTTAAAAGATTTAAAATAAGAAATAAGATTTTTTTTTGTTTGTTGGTCTGCAGCTTGGAAGGTTTCTTCCCTATGTGACATGCCTTTCAACTGCAGCTCATATATTACGCCTTTTTAGGAACTCTGACATGATCAGATAAAACGTACAAATGTAACATTTCTGTGGTTTGCAGACAATGCCAACATTTTCTTCTGGTGACTTGGCTGAATGAGAAGCCTTGATTTGCATATTACAAGAATGTCCTATTTGGGATGCTTCAATACTAATGCTGGTGTAAGAAATTAGGCTAATAAAATATTAAAACAGGACATTCAACCACTAAGTAAGAGTTATGTTATAGATAAGAGTAACAAATATAGATAAAACATAGTGGGCTACTTTTGGACCAGTGACCTAAAACTAATGATATAAGTTTATGTTCAGTAAAAGCAACACAATGGTTTGACCAACTTTGGTGAGTGCTATAGGATATACATATTGGTGCACAACTAACTCTAATATCAATATAAAAGGGAGTTCAGCTTACATCTGCCAGTCTCCCAGACACGGTCAGTAGAAATGTGAAGTTGATTAAAGACTGAACAGCCTGAAATGAAAAAGAGTGAAACAAACAGAGTTAAGAAAAGCTGAGAGTTTGAGCAAGCAGCTTCCCTGGGTCATTTTCATTATTATTTATTGTATTTATGTAGAATGGAAGTTTTATGACAGCTGAAATTATTTCTAGTAAGGGTAGAAAGAGCAGAGAAAATAGGACTGTGGAGCCAAAGTCTGAATGATAAAATGATGAGGAGCCACCTGACAAAAGGACAACATTCACCTCCAATTGATAGTTACCTATTTTTCTTCTTTTAGCATTTTTTTTAAACTTTCTTTTTTACAACCTACATCTGTTTTTGGTCATTATTCATGTATTTTTTTATCAGTATTTTGTTGTGTTGAGAATTCTAATTTCACATCATCATATTACTGACCTCTTGTGAGTGAGCTAAATAAACCAGATACTGTTTACTCAGTATTGCATTGAAACACAAATCAGCCTTTATTTTCTCTGTCACATGATGCTTTTACCTACAAAAATCTGTTAACAATCTCCAGGTGTTCTTCAAATCCCCTCTCAGCTAATGAAAACAGATATAAAGAGATGTTTGTTCAAATGGTGGTTGCAGTTCTGCTGCTGTACCTACGCCCAGTTTAAAAGTGATCATTTTGGGCTCCATAGGTTTGATTCTGGGGCGTGTTTGAGGGAACGGGTTGTTTTCATCCCAGCTGTGAGCCTGCTGCTGTACCAACTATACAGAACATCCCGTTTTAGCAAGCTGTATAAGTGTGCCCTCAGCTGTAAGGCAGGGCCGCCCATGCAGTCAGACCACTACAGAGGAGGCAGTGGCCATGTATAGGCATGCAGCAGGATGAGATGGATCACTTCCACTCAATCTGTGTGAAACACATGCAATTTTATATTAGCTCTTTGCAGGCTGATTAATGTGACAGGAAACTCTTTGTAGCCCATGCCAACATGTGGATACAACTACCTGGTCCCACCTTTAGGGTTATTATCATAGATGTATGTTGTTCTACAAAACCAAAGAACTATATATCAAATTCAATTAAAACCCCCAAATTCAGGCTTTAAAATATACCATATATGCATGCTAAATCCCATAGAAACAGTGAAATAATGCACCAGACAAAACAAGTATTTTTCCTTTTCATGTATTTCAGAATAGCTTGTGTTAGTATTGAATTAAGACATGAAACAAGCTAATTTAGAAATTCTGAGATTCAAAATTTCAGCAGTGTTTCCATGTGGTGTGCTAACATTGCTGTATTTTTTGTGATTTCAATATTTCAACTGCAAGCAAAAATGGTTTTGCCTGACATGGATGTCATTAGCTGTATTTTGTAATGTATGCAGTGATGAGGACAGGTGGTGGGCAGGCATGCAAACCAAGTTAGTCCTTGCATATGATACATGACATACTGTACACCCACTGAGATGCCCTAACAACACACACACTAAATCTGAACGTCCTACACAAAACTTTCAGAGGCTCCACGTCTTCCTGCTCCTTGTCCATCATCTTTGATGACTTGGGTGTCCCGCTCCTCCAGACCTCCCACCCTCTGGACTCCCATCATATTAGCAGCCTCTTCTTTGCTCACAACTTTATTTATACACACCCAAATTACAGCCTCTAGCTTCCAACTTTCTATTTTGTTCCTGTGGTTAGAGAGAAATGCTTACAGATGTCTGAGCCATGGAGAATTACAGGCTGGGAGCTGGCACTGCAGTGGGAAGCAGCGTTAACTTCTCGCTGTACAGATGAGGCCTGGCGAAACAGGAGGAAGACATGCAGGACGGACAAACTTGGCATGTCAAGAGCCAGGTTCAACAAGGTTATCCTCTAACCCTAAGTTGAACAGCCATGTTTAGTACTTATCTTTACCTCAGCTGTTTCATAAAATAGGGAGTTTTCTCAAATTAACACAATGTTAATTTTATTATTAATCATAGACTATCACGCATTGGTTTAGGGACTACGATTTTGAAGCCTCAGGTTTGGCATTTCAGTCATTGCCATCTTGGTGCAGAGTGGATCTGATTGAGAAGCCGAGGACACTATCAGCCAAAGCCAAAGTCCCGCAAGTCACTCAAAGTGGACCACCCTTGATTATGCATAACTTAAAAGTAACATTATGAAGCTTTTCAACATGAAAATCGCAGTTTCATATTCCATCTAACAGAACACAAGGAGAATGGTGGAGAACAAGGAGAATGGTGTCTACTGGTGCCTGCTTGTAGCACTATGTAACTTGGCCAGTGGGCCGCAATCCTCTCGCACACCAGCCTTCAGCTAAAAAGAAGCCAGTTAGCTCATCTCAATACACCTCTGCTCTTGTTGATCTTCAAGTAAGCCTTACAAATTTGAAATCCTACAAATCTATCTCAACTAGCACATAATAAATTACCATCTCGGATGCAGACATTTAGCCATGGCCTATATACATCATGGCAACAGTCTACCGGAGTGCACACAAATATTGCCTTCCCTAGTCCAAGAAAAAGCCAAGAGGCTCCTATAAGCTGCACACTTTACTGCACCCCACAGTACAGTATTGGAGAGAACAAACTATTGATTTTCTTTGACCCTTACCAGTGATCCCTATTAGACCAAGGTGTGCAGAGCTGACACTGCGCACAACAGGGTGCAATGGTTCAGGAGGAAAGCTCATGGAATATCCAATGTGGAAAAGGTTCACCAACTTTTTTTTTCTTTTTATGATTACTTCTGCATCATCTCTGAGTCTATATGCTATTTTTTTTTATTTCGCAAAACCACAAACCTTACCCAAACCAGTAAAACATTTTATATTTCTGGCAAAACTCTTCAAAACTTAAAAATGTGTTTTTGTGTTATTATAGCACATGCAAACCATCATTTGAAAAAGCACAATAAGCAACAAATTGGCATTAATAAAAGCACTTGTTGCTACAATGATGGCAATGCATGTAGATGCAACAGCCAGCAGCTCCTCAAATCCTTGCTACTTTTTTGCTATATTTTGCTATATTTTTCTAGTTTTTCGACTCCACAGCCCACTCTGCTGAAGCACGACTGTTCTACAATAGAGAAGCACTTATCAACATCGGGAAAAGTTGTGTGGGGTTTGGACTGAATGCAGCAGACCGTGAGAGGATCTCCATTAACGGCACACGCCAAGCGGCTAGTCAGACCACAGGGGAGAAACAAAACCAAAAGCTGAAGAGAGGGAGGAGAGCTGGTATCAGGGCGAGACTGACCAGACTTGGACCGAGAGCTGCTCCTCTACCAAGCCTTCTTTTGCCTAATGTCCAGTCGCAGGAGAATAAAGTGGATGAGATGGGATTGAGGCTCACTCAGCAACAGGACATCTGAGACTGTTCTGCACACAACTTCACAGAGCCATGGTTTACCCCAAACATCTCGCATCAGGCTGTCGCACTGGAAGGGTGGACCTTGTTGGCAGCCAAAAGGACTCAAGACTCTGATGCAAATTCAAAAATTGCACTGCAGGAATTGAATGATGCCATCAGTAGCAACATGCCTGAGCAACCGGATGGAATCTTCATAGTCAGGGCCGTACAGAGACCTTTGAAGGGGCAGGTGCTCAAAGTTTAAACGGGGCACAAGGAGCACGTATTTGAAGCACCACAGAGAAACATACCTTACAGTATAGCTGGTTAAATGGTAGCAACCTATATTCATAAAGAGTGTAACATGGACTCAACATACATCACTGTCCTCTCCTTGCGAGGCATCTCTGCAGAATGAAATATGACGAAGATGAACTACAATCTGATGCACATAAAACACACACACACAGAGTGACATTTCATACCTTCTCAAGGCATATACTCTATAACCAACATGAAATTGCTCCATGGTGCTGATTCGCAGCACTAGTAATTAAGTAAAAATTAATCTAATGATATAAAAATCATGTATTTAGATGTATTTGGGCTTTCATTCAGTTTGACTGACAGCAAAGTTATAAAAGTTTATAAAACTACATTTTATACTAATGCATAATATATTTATTTTGTGTGTATACAACTAGAAACAAGTAGTGTACTGATATGTTTAAACAATAGGTTGAGAAAATCACAATTCAAATTCTTCTAATTATTACTATTGTTATTGTTGTATATGTAGGCTACATTGCATAGTTTTACTGAAATAACATACAGTATAGCCTATGCCTCATTGCCTCTACAAACACAGGAAACCCACTGCAACTGACAGTAAAATTATACATCTCTCTAATGCACTCGGCCAAAGACAAAAGAAACATATAGAAACAAAAAGAAGCCTGACTCAGCATGTGTCATTAACTCGGCTATCATTCATGAGAGGTGAGTGTGTGCAGACTCAGTTGCACACACTCACTTGCTCATGCTCACTTTACTTCGTCAGTCATCTTTCAATGAAAGAATACACCAGATGTGCACAAACAAATATCGCTGCACATCCTACTCACCGGAGTCATTGGGCTATCAGCTGTTAAATAATTAGCAGCGCGAAGGAACAGGGCTCCACTGGGCACGTCCGGGCACGTCTGGCCCAGTCTCGCGAGTGACGAAGTGTGGGCACGTTTACGTGGATCATGTGACCGACCGAGGGCAACCACATACACACACACATACTCGACAAAAGGGCACTTTGGGCATCGAGAGGAAAAGGGGCAGGGGCTCCCGCCCCCCCCCCCCCCCCCCCCCCCCCCTGCACGTGCCAGTTCATAGTAGCTGCTGATTTCAGTGAACTCATCCTTCATCTCCAGAGATGTAGCAGGATCAAGGACAAATGTAATTTGACAAATAAATTTACTTTCTTCTTCTACCTTGAGGATTTTGCTTTTTCTGTGTGCAAGGCATAGCATTCTGCAATAATCTTGACATACATGTAGTAAATACACATACTCACAAGTATTCAAATGTGTAAAGTATGGATTTGTATTCCCAGCATAACACACTATCAGACTTCATCTACATCACATGTAATATTGCCTCGAACTAAGCAGCATTTATATCTGTATACACAGGCAATTGGCAAACTAGTGTAGCATTGTAGAGACTAATGTTTACAGTTTTGCTAGAAGTCTTATTTAATTGCAAACTGAGTGTAAAGCAGAGAATGTACATTCAGTTTTACACACCTGGTTATTGCATCAGCTACGAGTGTTAATAGTTTAAGAGATAGGGTTTCAAGAATAATTGTAAGATTTCAAACACTGAGAAAAGAATTGTAATGTGCTCAGTAAATGGCATGGCCATCTGCATTACAGGTAGCAAAAATGACCTGGCCCAGCAGGGGCTGAAACTCAGCTCACTCGAAGAAATAAATTGGGCTGCTTTTGGTTCCCTTACTCAGCAATAAACTGGCTCAGTTCCAGCTGCTGACACTGCCATCATTGGGCTGTTATTGAAAATGACGTGTCCAAACATCAACCCAAACTTGCTACGCCGAAGGAAATGAGTCCAGCCACATTCTGTTGCTCGTCTCAGCTGAGACTTGAAATGAATGACATCTTAGAATCGGGCAAAATAAACTGCCCCAATTCCATCCGTGGACTGCCATCTCTGAGATGTTAGATTATGACATTTCTTACTAAAAAAGTAATACTTAACCGAAATGTGGCGAATACACACATAGAGAAACATAGATATTTTTATCCTTCCACATAATGTAGCAAACATTGCTTCTAAGCCTTTGTTTGAACAGTTGCTGTTTAGACATGTTGATAATTACAACATTGGATTATCCATGAAATCTGGTAGGTAGAGTTATATGATTTATTGATGCTGCTCACTTCAGTGCCACCTAAATTAAGGCAAATTGGCTCAACAGTATGGGTACACAGAACTCATTTGAACATAAAATCTGAACTTTGAGCTGCCTCTTCATGTCCTAACTAGTCCCACTGTGGCATGCAGTAATCTACCTCTGGGACATTTTCCCAGCTCTACATGTGAAATTGGAAACAGGTTGAATTACTTGGCTGTTATACAAAGTGTTTTCTAGAGGATCTATAATATGCATTTTTAATCAATAAAAACACACAGGAGGTGACCATAGCTCACAATAACACTTCACACATCACTGTCAGTGATGCAGTTTTAATTAGGCATGAATTTAGATTTTTTGGTAATCTGTAGGGACAGTTAAAATGTATCATTACATTATTATATATGTAAGGCCCTATTAGAGTGAATACTAATGTAGAAGCTCTGTTTTTTTTGATTGATAATGGATATGTGGTATAGTCATTCAGCTAGTTTCCCTGTTCAAAGGGCAAGTTAAGTCCAAGTTAAGACATGATCAAAATCAGACCTACATTTTAACACCCTGGAAAAAGACACAAGATGCCTCAGTGTCAGTACAATCTTTCGAGAGTATTTTCAGAGCTTAATTTTTGAGGTTAAAGCTGGTTAGTGTAAACCTGTTCGAGATCCCGTTCTAGTATTTGTGTAGAAAATGACACATAAGTGACTCATTGTCTCCTTTCTCTCTTTTGTAGGGTAATAGAAACATGCAAGCCAAGCATGTAGTTAGTTCAGTCACTCCAAATTACAGCAACTTTGAGTCCAAATGTGAGCCTCCCAAAATCTGAGATCCATTATCTTTTTCCTACTGAGTTCCTGCCATGTGGACAGAATGTCTGCATAGCATACACAGGATATATGCCGTATGCATATAACTCTTTTTTAGTGGAAGTGCCATGCTTTTGGTCCAGTGAGTGCCTGACCCCTTGTGGCCTGCTTGACTTAAAGAAATGCACAAATTTGGATCTCCAGCTGTAAGATTGGCAAAAATACAATGTGTATCAAACACACTGTGTGAGCATATTTATAGCATGAAACTACATATCAACTGACAAACTTGCAAAAATCATATTGTTTTAGCACCAAACCAATTATGTATCATGTTTGCAGCTGCTCAAAAAGCTGCTGAGGATATGTTGGGTTACATAACCATCCCATACTGTTACTGTATATACAGGCCTGTGCGTGAGAAGGAAATTGATTCCAGGACACTCATAAACTGTGAACAGATCAAATGCTTTTTGTACTAGTGGTCGGGACTAACAAAGTACATTTACTCAAGTATTGTATTTAAAGTGAAAGTTCACTCTTCAAATCAAAAATACATATTTCCCTCCCACCTGAAGTGCTATTTGTAAATCTAAATTGTTTTGGTCTGAGTTGTTGAGTTTTTGAGATAACAGTTGTAGAGATGTCCTTGCACTTTTGCTCCACTGTATCTCAGAGGCAAATACTGCACTTTTTACACCACTGCATTTATTTGATAACTCAAGTTACTTTGCTGAAAATGCTGAAATATATAGCTGAAAAAGAACAATAGTGTGGATGCTTTGAAGCATCCACACTAATAATACAACATACATTATTCTGAAATTGACCATTTTGCAAGAAAAGTGCTTTTACTTTTGGTACTATAAGTATATGGTGATGCTCATATGCTTGTATTTAGCTTAAGTAAAATTTTGAATGCAGGAGTTTTACTTTTAACACAGGATTTCTACAGTGTGGTATCGTTACTTTTACTTAAAAAAGATTAGTACTTCCTCCGCCACTGGTCTGTCACTATTGCTGGTTATGCAACCAGGCAGCAGAATTAAAAAAATAAGTTAGGAAAAAGGTAACTTACCTGTAAACAACAAGGAAACATTTAAAATGAAAGCATAATCAACAGAAAGGCATTTTTTTAAAATACATTTTCATTGTGTTGTTGTTGACTCAACCCTATTTTGTGTTTTCTCTGCACCTCATGGCTGCTAGTTTTGCAGGACAAAAAATAAGCAGGCAACTCCCACATTCATCATCAGTACTGAAAGTACAGAGCATATAATCACAGACAGATTTGAACCACTAGGGGGATCAACTTACAGTTTTTTCCTTACTCATCTTCTTTCTCTTTGTCTCTTGTGTAACTGGCAACACCTTAGCCTAAAGCCGTAATCGGGATAGCACTAGTGACTTTGCTTGCTTGTCTTATAGACTGTCTCATTGACTGAAAGTATTCATCATGACAGAGATTCCTTCACAAGTTTTGCTGTTGTTTTTTTGCTACATGTTCTGCAGCCAGCATACCTCTACAGGTTGTTTATTAATTTATATGTTTACAAAAAAGTCCTTTAGAAATATAGAAAATCACTCACACATATGAATACGTTTACCTTGTGAAGAAATCCTGTCATGTAGGTATTGTGCAAGATAAATTGTCCTACGAGACTTTTTCCCCCTAATGTTTGCAGGGGGAGCTGGCTGTTGTGGTAATGAGAGAAAGTCATTATTATTTAGGTAAATCCAGTGCTGTAATGTCACAAGGTAATAACATTTTGTTAAAGTCCTTAAAATACTTTTTGCAGAGAGTTTGTGCTTTACTTGAGATTTTATATTTCTGTCAACTTTCAGTTTTACTCCACTACATTTACGCAAAGCATTTTAGTTACTTAAGATAGGAAAGAAAGGGAGGAAGGGATGGGCAGATGATTGGGAGAGAAGAACTGGATTTTGTCCTTTAAATCCTTTTAGCTGTAAAAGACCAAATTTTTCTTCAAGTGTACTATATGCTCCTTTTATAAAGGTGGTGTGCATGTTCTGACAAAATAAACATCATAATCAAGAATTCTGAATTCTTTATCTGAATTTACTTGTACTTTTATTTTTAAGACTTAGGTAGCTCTGACTTAAAAGTTAATTATAATAACTAGACACTTAAAGACTTAAATCAAGTAATATTCTAATAGGTAACTTTTACCAAAGTCATTTTCTGGTAAGAAATCTGTGGCTTTCAGGTACTTTATCCACCACTTGGTATATCCAAATTATTTGTAATGATTTGAACAAAGCAGAGCCTACAGTTTAGCAAAGTCAAATCAATACAATTGCATTACATCTCAAGGACAAGGAAAAAAGCACAGCATTCCTTTAGATGGAAGAATTTTATGGAGAATCAGTAGACGTGTCCTTGTTTGAATATGACAGTCAGATTTTTGTCTGGGGCAATAACCGTCAGTACAACATGTGCTCTTCAAAGGTGGGTTACCTCTCATGTCAAACACTGAAGCAGCAAAATGCAAAATTTACATAACGCCTGGGGCCCCACGACCTTGCGCCGGCAGAGCGGGCCTGTGTGATGACTCGCAGGGAAACTCCCCCCACCAAGCCTCTCCTCCGACACGCCCACAGACAGACACACAGGATACCTGATAGATCTGACAAAGCTGGGCGTTTCCAATCCAAATACTGCTGGGCTTGAAGAGCAAGTTGGCTGAGTCTCCGTGGATCATCGACACCAGCAGATCACTAGAGATAAGAGCCGCAACACCATCGACCTGAAGGAGCACAAAGCCGGACAGTCAACATGAGCAGGTGAGGAGTCGGTGAGGTGTCCAATTAAAGGAGATCGAGAAAAAAAGAGTCAATTAGCGCTTGAATGAGCTGAATGGAATGAAGACTAACAGGGAAACTTTTCCTGATGGTATGAATGATAAGTCAGAGCAATGCAGTAGTGAGAGAAACAAAGTGAAGTAAGGAAATTTAACGTTTTAATTTATTATACTTATACATTGTATTCACAAAGACTTTATTTCTCTATTGCATGCACTTTTACTTTTAAGTATGTGTAGTTGGCAGTAGTTCCTGCTTACACGGTTTTGAATGCACGCTTGTAATGGAGTACTTCCCCCACTGTGGCACCGCTGCTTCTATTCAAGTAAAAGTGAGGAGTACTTCTTTCATCTCTGTAGACTTGACCATGTGCGGTGCAAAAATCACCGTAGCCGTTTTTTTCTTCCAACTTTTGGTTGTAAGCAATTAATGCAGCAAATTGCACAGTTACTTTATTAAATTAAATTAAGTTAAATTAAATTTAAATATTTTTATACCAGCCTGCAAAGCATACTTTTTGCAAAATTGAAATACACTTATTGTAAACAGGCTATATTTTGTTGCTTTTTTATGCATTCTTTCTTGCATCTTTTGTAACTTTCCAGATTAATTTTAAATTGTGATGAGAGAAATACTAATTGGAATTAACTTTATGAGTATTATCATTACAAAAGACAAATGTTTGTATTTGTGTTACCAGTGTTGGAATGTAATTGAGTACATTTATTCAAATACGAGTACAAACATTTATACAAACATTTGGGGCTAAAGCCTCAGTTGCCTAGGTCTAATGACACCATGGCTACTATAAAAATGTTCTTTAGGTTGTTTCATGTCTAATTTTAGAGGGATTTTCTTTAAAGTATTAGACTCTTTCCACCTCTGGCCAAGCCATTTTTTTAAATCACATCTCAGCTCAATTTGATTAATTTCAGTAGAATAATCTGCTCAGTATAAACACTGCTTCCTAGAAAGTCCTTTTGAACATATATTGAAACCAAACAATGAATACATATCAAACAGTATCAATCTGCACAGTCCACTGATAAAGTATACTTATGTCCAGACATCGATTTACATTTAACGGCTGTAGATGATGCGTGCGTTCCCTTGTACACCCATCTAACTGATTTCATATTGTTCAATGATCACCTGACTAGTGAGCACACAGTCACACACCCTCCTACTGACATTCAAGAGGATCTTCAAAGTCACCTCCTCCTTCACGTGACATGATGTAACTTCTCTCTCTCTCTCATAGGGATATAGATTTTGGAAGAGGTCATGAAAGCATCAAGACTTAAAGCTATTACATCTGTTTTCTAAAGGAGAGTGTTAACTCCCGTTTTTTCGCACGCACTTGTGCCATTATACTTGTAACATGAACCAGTAAAGGGAGCGCTGACCTCCCCTTCTATCCTTTGCAATCTCCACACAGAATTCAATCAAAGCCAGATTCTTATTTACATGTCTTGCTTTTGAGGAGAAATATGTATAGTCCTACTTCCTGTATGTAAAGGAGAAATGGCATGGTTAATGGCAACTTTTTAAGCTATGTTTGAAATTCCAAAATAGCATTTACTGTATGTAAGACCTAAACAAACACTATGGGGCCCCCAGTGTGACCTTGGCACATGCTGACTTTCTTTGGAACTGGCTGTCTGGAAGGTGTCACACTTTCATCATGCAACCCTGGTCAAAGTTTTCCCTTATCTGTGCCTCCTTCCTCATTTCTCTGCCACCTGTAGGAAACCGTAGGATTTTTAACTCTTTCTTACATAAGACATTGCATAAGAGTCCACTGGGACCTCCTCCACACCTAAAGGGGCTCCATTCTGGATTTCATTAGGGCTGCTGTGTTTTTTAACCCCCACCCTCTAACTTGAGTCCAGCCTCCTTGCAGATGTTAGTGATCATACTTTTGTAAATACCAGAGAGGGCTCAGTAATGGTTTATGTGTGTCCACGTAAGGAGGGGGTGCTGCAGTAGAATGGCAACTAGGGTAAAGGTCAAAAGTTATGTGTAGTGTTGGTGCTAAAGTGGAGAGATTTGACTACGAAATAGTCTAGATTCACTAAAGTTTTGCATAGGTTGCAAAGTGTTTTTGACATCAGTAGTCCATGCTGTTTAGTAATCAAATAATCATGTATGGTCCTACGTTAAAATTGGTAAAATTAAAAACAATTAAAATTGAAATAGTTCCATATTTTCGGAAGAACTGGAAATTACACTTTACAAGAATTGGCAAGAGATAGATGGGAAGTTTTATACATAAATATGGTAAACATGTAGCTGGAGTCAGAGGAATGTTGGCTTGACGTGCATTGTTGCTTGCGGAGCAATTGTTTCTCCAAATATGTGGTCTACCACACAATATTGGTTAACCAAGCAAGTTCACTTTGCATTTTTTCTTTATCTCAAGATGGAAACATACGCTGACATACAGTTTGTAGAGGAGGACGGGTGGAAGGCTGAATAGGCTATTTTATCACAGAAAGACGAAACTGTTACCTTTGTCTGATTTGTATATGACTTTTCTTTAAATCTCCCATACGGTGCAAGAAGCAGCTGGCCCCCAGTCATTTTCACATATCTAATCTGGCCCCCATTCAAAAAACTTAGGACACTCCTGGTTTTGCATAAAGACTGGCAACACTGGGAAACAACTAGTCTGATTTGGTCCAAGGGGTAAGGATATCGGTCTACCAGCATTTCTTTAGACCAGTAATTAACAGTTTTCATCTATTTGTTTAAACTGTACACAACAACAACAACAATAAAAATGGGTTTTCTGTTTTAAACAAAAAATAGACTCTATGTTAGTAAGTGAACTTTAGAAGTTTTTGAAGGTGGATTTTATTACTTTCGGGAGGGAAAGACTTGCTGTTTCCCCCCGTTTTCAGTCTTAATTCTAAGCAAAGCTAACACGCTACTTATCTTTTTTTTTTTTTTTTTTCTTTTTTCTAACCTGTCCTGTTCAGCAGCTTAGGCACACAGTGTGAGAGGTCTGGGTGCCTTGAGGTGCCATAACCGATTTGCTCTGCAAAGGAGGAGTCTGATATACTTCTTCCTGTTGCAGTCTGCGCTGAGATTTTATTGGCAAGGCTACTGGACAGTACAACGTTTGAGTGGATAGGGAGAGAGAAAAGAGAGAGGTTGGGGGACACAGAAGGGAGGGGAAGACACAAGAGACAACAAAAACAACAACAACAATAAAAACGATGACAACAATGCTAACTACAATAATGATAGCTGCAAATATTTACAAAAGTATTAACAGTGGAAGCAGGAAGAAAATGAATAAGTAAAAAAGAGAGAAAAAATTAATTAAAAAAAAAAAAAAAAAAAAAAAAAAAAAAACTGATTGCATAAATACTTACCCAAAATAACCTTGACATGGATAACATCAACATGTGTAACTGTTGTGTGTGTGTGATTGTGTAACTGTTGTGTGTGTGCGTGTGCATGTGAGGGTTTGTCATAGGATGTGGTTTGTAGTTGATGGGGGGGCCGCAACAACACGCTACTTATCTACACAATGTTTATTTCTCCATATCGCCCAGCCCCAGACATAAGAGTGGTATTGATTTTTTCACCTACCTCCCGGCCAAAGAAATCAAGTGAGGAAAAAGAAAAAAACACACTTGAGACACAAAAAATGCACTTGAAGTGAGTTAAAACTATTATGCATTTAAACACAGACCGTTTTTGATCCCAAGGTCTTCACTAGGGTGCAAAAGGGTGAACAAGAATCAAGCAAACAATTTACAAACTTGGCAGAGGGTGTCACCCAGTCCTGATTGATAAGTGAATGCAGGTGGGTGACAGCAATGGATCACAATGAGAAGCCATTTTTGAAATTGACATGCCTCTACAAGTCTTCAGAAATAATCCTGCACAAAAATGGTAAATAAACCTCAAAATTACATCCACAACATTTCTACAATAAATAAATAAATAAATGAATAAATAAATAGAGAAAATAAAAAAGATCAATCCATTTCTCAAATGATTTAAATTGGATCTGTACTAATACATACAATAAAAAAATAGAAAAATAAGGCTGGTGTGTTTGCCTTCTCTCTTCTATGATGTTCAGGATAGCTAATCTTTTAGGCATTAGAATTAAATAAATAAATAAGTTATTGATAATAACAATAAATATATTGTCTTGGTCTGTAATGGTATCTTTTTTTCTTAAATTTTTTTACATTTTAAAGAAAGGTTGTGTAATCAGTTTGCTCATTTAAACAAGGATAAACCATTGCATCAAGTTTAAAAATCCCAATAGTTTGCATAAATGGTCACCACCTCTGATGGAGTCCTGTTCTGATTCTAAACCTTCTATCCTCAATAAAGAAGCATTACTATATGTGTTATTTTATGTAGTCAGATTTCATTGTTCACAAATTTGCCTTGAGGGGCTTTACAGTTCGTACAGCATACAACAATTTCTTATCTTCCCCAGTAAGCATGATGATGAAATGTACTAGTTTTGCTGGATTTTAACTAAAGCTAGCAGACTTTTGGTTGCAGTTTCTGATGGGAGGAGCTGGGGTTGGCAGGCTGTGAGCTGTGAGTGTACACAGTGTCCTCTTTGAGTTCTTGTTTGTGTCACAACTTGGTTTACGCAGGTTTCTTCATGAATAACAGCTGCCGATCAAATTTCACAAATTGTCCTCACAACTAATCTTAATTGAGGCTAATCCTAAATGTCGAAAAGGGTGATGTCTTGAACAAGTTTCAAGAATTTTAAAATTCAAATTATCAGATTTAAGTCCATGTGTAAACAGTTAAATTATCTGACTCACGGTTTGGACACTCTGGCAAAAACTGTAACCAGGTGCTACACCTAAAAGGTGGATAGTGGATCTTTTGCTGTAGTTTTAATTGCCTCAGTTTCAGTTACCTAGCTGAAAGGAGATTAATCATTCAATAAACTCCCAAACACAACTCTCTGAGATGCAGATAATCATTTCCATTAATTGTGTTTTGTACAAAGCTGTCTGAACAGAACACAATGTTACTTTGGAGAGGAACTGAGAATCGTCCAATCACCAGACAGAGCCAGCTCACCCACAGCCCATATCTGGACCCAATTATGGTTCATTCCAAAACTTTCCGCTCATAAACCAGTGAATACCACAAAGCACAATGAAGGAAACAAGGGAAGGAGTAGAGAATGAGAAGGACAATAGAGATGGAAGACAGGAAGTAGGGCGCAATGTGTTAAGCATTACAGACCAGAAAAAACTCTGAGACACACGAAAGATATCTTCTGCTGGTTTAAATAAAAGCATGATTTTAATCTGGCTCTTATTAGGTACCCATAATATGATTTATTCCAGTGAGTTGCAACATTTGTGGTTCAATTCCTGGGAAACTATTTTTGAATTTTCCAGTGAACTAGTTTGTTTATAACTGGAATTTACAGAGAATACAAGTAAATTGACTTGATATTAATCCGTCACAGAAAAGTTTTCTTCACTTCACTTTAACCAGTGACAGTCTGGATTTTTTTACACCTTAAAAGTGTATTATCTTTATTTTGTCTCTGTAATCTGTGCTCAGAAATTGTTGCTTGGTTGAGTAAGCATACAGTGTTTAACATTTAGTGTGTTAAATACAAGGTTTCCTGTATAGCAGAAGAAAGAGTTGAGAGGCAAATCCTCATGCATCTTTTCTGTTTTGCAGAGTGTTTATTCCCACAAACAGTTTTTACTGTTTGTGGGAATAAACACATGTGATGTAATTTTTTGCATCTGGTGCTGATTAAGGGACCATATGCTGTTCCTTTAGACAAACATGTGACGCTTGAATTCATATGTGATCATGCGTAGAACATTGTAGGAAGTGCAAAAAAGTAATTTCATAATTTTATTCTTTATCTCCTTGAAAAGTTTTAAGTTAAGACATAATAAGAGCTACTTTTAGTTTTTAATGCTTAAGTCAGTGTCCTTGCTCTGTATTCAACACATCTTTCACACTGTTAAACTAACTGTGCAATTATTGCAGTTCCCCTGAGGGTTTTCATGCACATGACTTAAACAGTGACAGAAACAGAAACAGTGACTCCACTGTGTCTAGCATGACATTTTTTTCCAAAACATCATGTGTACACAAAGTCATGCCGTTTTTTTATATTCACACACTCAGAACTGCTTTCCAAAGCCAATGGGGAGTTTGAAGCTTTGTTTATTGGGATTTTCTGTTAGATTTTCTTCTGCAGTACTTTCAGTGACAGTATAATGCAATGGCAGCAGAGCTTTACTGTCATGACCTGCGTCATCTATGTGGTTACGAGTTGTGTAATCACTGTTCCAAAGATGGACTTCACACTTTGAATTAGCGTGGAGCTGTCCAGGATGACAAATCCTATTAAATGTAAGGCAAAATGGTTCATCCAATGTTGTAGGTTTGGATTACCTTTACTTTTTAGGCCAAAAGTCAGACTTTGTTTTGTTTTAAGAAAAGAACAAACAGTTGAAAATGATTATGATGTGTTGATTCCTTGTAACTGGCTTTGAATTGCTAAAGTCATATTTGCTTTGCAGCTCCATTAGGACAGACGGACTGAATGAATATCACAACAGGATGACAAACAACCTATCATCATACTCATTAACCAACCACAACACAGGTTTTTGTCAGTGTTTAATGTCATGTAGTAGCCAATATGCAAATAACATTTTAATGAAACAAAAATGTCTCATATTGCAGTTAAAAACAACATTACCCAAGGGTTATTTCTCAGAATTATTAGTTTGAAGTAACATCATCATCATCATGTTTTGCTCTTCCTAATTTCTACAAGCTGCAATATCCAGTGTTAAAAGAAGATCTGCTATGATTTATCCAATTAGTTGCCAATCATTAAATGAATCACAAACTGCTTTGATAATTAATAAATCAACTTAAGTTTTTTTTAAGAAAAAAAGTGAAAATCCTCTGATTCCAGCTTCCTAAATTTGAGTACTTTTTCTTTCTTCACTTCTCTATATGGCAGTAAACCGAATATCTTTTGGTTGTGAACAAAACAAGACATCTTCCTGAGCTTTGGGAAATACTGATTGACATTTCTAGCCATTTCTGCCATTTTATACAATTCAAACAACTAATCGGTTAATCAAGAAAATAATCAACAATTGAAATAATTAATTGTTGCATCATTATGTCAATTTTTTTTGTTTTTTTTAAGACATACCTTGACTAATGACTTTAAAAAATGCATATTTGAGGACATTATCATCAGATTTTAAACTTTTCCTCTCTGCAGATGTCTGATCAGCAAGGCGGAGGTGCAGGCCTTCATCGAGAGGTGTATGACTGCTGTAGGCACCAAGCCGCATCACGCCCGCAGCCTGGCTGAGGTGCTGGTGGAGGGGGACCACAGGGGCCACTACAGCCATGGACTCAACAGGATGGGTCAGTGAGGCGCTGAAAGTATATCGCTTAATCTGCATGTTTGATTTAAAGGTGGCAGAACAATTTTAGTGGCAAAGAAGAAAAACAGTGGCTGAACCCTGACACTAATAAGCGAAACATAAAAGTGTTTTCAGTTGTATTTATTTTGTCCTTTAAAGATCTAATCTTATTTTATCAGTTAGAATTTATTTCAGGAATTTATTTGAGTTGAATTTTATGTCTACAAAACAAATCTCTCAGGTAGCCTTCAGCTCCTGAATTTGTACATTTTTGTGTCGTATTTATTTATTGTCGTATTTATTACGGCCATCACTTGTCCTCACTGCTCTGTGCTCTGCCACAGACATGTATGTAAAGGACATCGAGACAAAAATCTGTGCCAAGGACGGTGAGCCGGTGGTAGAGAAGGAGAGTGCAGCCACAGCGCTTGTGGATGGGAAGAATCTCCTGGGCCCTGTGGTGGGAAACTTCTGCATGAATCTCGCCATTAAGAAGGCAAAAGAATGTGGCATTGGCTGGGTGGTGGCAAAAGGTGAGTCTGAGCATCCTGATGCTGCAGCTGTAATTGTAGGTGAATAGTTGAAAAACTTGAAAGATGCACAATTGCTGTGCTGGTCCCATTATCAAAACGCACACTGTATGATGCATGCAGGTGTTCTGGTTTTCTGTGTATTGATGTTTCACACTGGCATGCTCAGGTTTCAAATGCAGGTGTGTATTTGATTGAACTTGCGTTCAGCATCATAAAGGGATTATCTTCCATTGTTGAAATATTAGTAGGGTGCAGAGAGGAGAGTGTTTTATAACAGGTAATCAAGTGAGAAAGAAGAGAAACCAAAACCACTGTGGTGTGTGATGACTGCAAAGGGCTTGCATGCGAACTAAAAGGATTTACTTCAGAGAGGAGAAAGTGCTGATTAAGAAGGTTTTGGTTGTTCATTAAAGAGGAATTTTATTAAAATGGTCAACCATTCTGAACAAATAAAAACAATTGAAATATATATTCATTGTATGGCACTTTTCTTTCTTAGGTTCCAACCACTACGGTATTGCCGGATACTACGCAATGCAAGCTCTGAAGGAAAACATGATTGTAAGTGAAAGGTTTATCTGCCTCAATGAATATACAGTATTCCCTTCCTTAAAAGTCCACTGTGTAGGATTTAGGGAGACATATTGCCAGAAATGGAATATAATGGAATTTAATATCTGTATGTTTTCTTTAGTGTATAATCCCCTGAAAATAAGACACACTGCATTCTTGTTACCTTACCATCTACAAAGGGAGCCGGTCGTTGTCCAGGGAGGACAATGACCTGCCATGTTGCACTGCCATGTTTCTACATGTGGCCCCTTTAAACAATGGAATTGAATGTGCTGTTTTTCCAAATGGTTTTAATTGACTAATAATTATCTGACCACCACAGGGCATGTCATTTACCAACACATCCCCACTCGTGGTTCCCACACGTGGCACAGAGGTAAATGTTTTATATATGTGACAGAATAAACTGTACACAATAAACAAGCCGTTTGTCTCATTCTAATACTGTGAACTTTCTGTTTGTAGTGCACTTTGGGCACCAACCCCCTCAGCGTGGCAGCTCCTGCTAAAGATGGAGACAGCTTTGTTCTGGACATGGCCACATCAGCAGTAGCACTCGGAAAGGTGAGATCAGGTTTATACTGTCCTCATTGGCAAGAGATATTACCTGCACCAAGGAAGTTTGATCCCGGCTCTAGATAGCTATTCAAAATGAGAATAGATTTTTTTGGCTGAGCTGATTAGATTTTGGTAAACAAGGTTAAAAACACTATGATGTCACAGAACATGCTTTTGGCCTTAAGTCAGGAATTGTTGTGTTGTGTTGTTGAATTATGACAAAATTTCATACAGCCGAATAGGATAAAATGTTGAAGTGATGACATTTTATACCCAAAAGGTCAAAGGTCAACTTTACTGTGACAACATAACATCCTGTAGAAATACTTCTCTAGCCATTATTCAACACCATAACTGTACTTAACACTGTAGTGCAACTGCTTCTATTGTAGTAATGCATAAATCACAAATTAACTAGGTGAGTTACACACAGCTGGTGCACACTGCTGTTTATTTATAATACAATGTGCACTCATCAAGTACTTTGTCACTGCGGTTATATATATGCAGTTATATATATATATATATACACACACACACACACACACATATACATATATATATATATCATATTCTGTTTAGATATTCCAAATCAGGACGTTTTCTGAATTTAGCATTTTCTGTTTAAGATATGTGGGCTGTGTTATAATATTTGGGTTTTAGGAGCAGTATTTGGGCATGTACACACCCAATTCGGAATAAGCGTCTCAACTGCAGTTTTAACCGCAGTTTGAGACTCAGGGCCTCTCGTTTATTTAAAGTCGGCTCTGTGCATTGTCATGGACATGTTGTGCACAAACCCACTAGCCAACAGTTTGCAAAGGTGTAGGGTAGAGATGCATGTAAAAGAAACTACCACATTTCTGGTTGTAAGGATAAGCTTTCAACAGGTTTTTGGATATGTGCAAAAATTTCAGCACAAACCTTATTAAGAAGGTGAAGGAAAGAGTTCAACAAGTTTCCATGTAAACGGGAGAGTTAGTGGAATATTCATTTTCATTTACCATGTAAACAGCTTAGTAGGAGTATTATCTTTTTCAGAATAAGGGCAAAAAACAGAATATTTTGTGAATGTAAACATACTTAATATCCCTGCATTTTATGTGCACAGGTGGAGCTCCATGAGCGGCGTGGAGACCCTATCCCAGAGGGCTGGGGCTGTGACGCCAAGGGCAAGCTGGTCACTGACCCTAAGAAAGTTCTGAATGGAGGAGGACTGGTGCCCATCGGTGGCAGTGAAGCAACAGGTCAGAAACCTGCTGATAAAAGTCTGCACAGGGAGTGAAAACTCCTGCTCATGTTTAGTTCCTATTTTTCATTCTGTTTGCATGTCAGTGAAATATCATATTGAAGTTATATCGTTCTGTCTTCGGTTAGGTTACAGACATTTTGCTCTCATAAAAAAATCATCTTGAGACCACTCTCCTGTCCTGCTTTATCCTCATGTATGCTTTGTGTAATTATCAAGGAGGAACTATACAGTACTCTGCAGGGTTTCCCACTCATTCACTTATTTGTGGCAGCACACCACGATAAAATAAAATATAATATAAAATATCTGCCACCGCATATTGATTTTTATATTTTTGGAGCTTGACTGTTCTTTAGCTGCTGCTCCTCTCATCCATTGATTGATCTGAACTGCTCGTACGGATTAAAAGAGTTTCGCCTGCGCTGTGTTCACGGACCCACAAAAACATCTACATTGAGACAGAAGACACAACATGATTTAAATAGGGCGCACACATAAGATACACATCTCTTAACTTTGTTTCGGAACTTATTGTAACTGAGCTCACCAAATATTTTTCCCCTTTTAGTTTACTAATCTGGAGAGAGAGAGGTTCTTGTGCACACATTTTTACATCTTATTCTTAACCACATGACCCTTATGGTTCTCAATAAAAAGTAGTTAAAGATATGATTTAAGAGGGAAGTTTTTCAGGCAGCAGGTTTTCAGGTTGTAATAGTGAGATGGGAGGTGAATGGACACGGTGGGATGAGACACTATGTGGGAGCACTCTGTCTTTCTCTTTGCTGTCAGCTGATTGTTTATAATACATGATAAGCTATTTTTTTCATTCATCCTCTCTCTTCATGAAGTAACTGATGTTTGTGTTTCCTGTGATGTCCTTGCTGTCGTCCTCAGGAGGTTACAAAGGCTACGGTCTGGGAATGATGGTGGAGGTGTTTTGTGGTATCTTGGCTGGTGCCCAGTACAGCAAACACATCCGCACGTGGAAAGTAACAGACCGTGTTGCTGACCTGGTATGCTATTTATTTATTTTGGCTTGTGGTGTGTTGTGTTAGAGAACATACTGACCCCAACTTAAAAAAAAAGATGTGACCCTTGTCCTGTTATTGTCTGTGAAATGTCTGAGAAATGGGGAAAAAGTCACTAACCTGTAACTCATAGCTGCATTTTTATGTCTGAAGTGGAAGATAAAAGATCTAAATTAGCAAACCAGTGGATTTTATTTTAACTGACTCCAGTCAACTTTAAGGTTAACTCACTTAAAGATGCCAGAAGTAATACAAATGCAAAGCAACAAAGGTCATGTCCATTAAAATATATAAATGCGGCTCTTTGCAGCATTTTAGTAGGTTTAAAACTTTCAACTTAATTCAAGTTTTATATTCCTCTAGTCAAAGTGTCAAAAACACCAAGAGTTAGTGTTACTTGTTACTGAGCAGTTACCCTAAACAAACTGCTTACTCATGGAATTAATGCCCAGTTAACTAGCAGCAGGACAAAAAAACTTCCTTAACTGATAATAAGATTGTCTACATGTATATGACTCTTAAATTTAGTTTTTAAGACCTTTTTCAAGACCATTTTAACCCAATTTTGTATTTTTATACAAAGCAGGTGGTTATATTAGTAAGTATTAGGTCCTGTGCAGAGTTCGGCTTTACGTAATAAAACGGTTGTAAGAGTTGGTTAGGTTCATCTACATTTTGCCAACAGGTAAGTGCATAAAGTAAAAAGGTTCAGAGGTAGGTTTGAAGATTTGCAACATCAGAAATCTGGACTTTGACTCACAACAGCTCGACTCATTTTGACTAAAGGATTTTAAAAGATAGATACATGAAATCAGCTAAAATGTTTTTGGCAATTAAGACCTCACCAATTCTAATTTATGACTATTTAATGACTTTGACATTGTAAATTCTAATTCTTGAGGAGATACATTAGTGAATGCACAAGAGAGGTAGCAGACATGCTGAAACACAGTCTTTGACAGCCACTGTTATCTAAAAGATAAGCACAATCAATGAGTCGGACGTAGGCCTAATTAGGTCACGTCGCAGCTCTCTGTACTGTTTATACTGGGTCAGTTCACAGTGTTATCACTTATTTTGTGTTTTCAGGGTCAGTGCTTCGTTGCGATCAACCCAGATAACTTTGCTCCTGGGTTCCCTGACAGGATGTCAGACCTGCTGTCCATCCAGAGAGGGATGGAACCTGTGAGTAGATCCTGCTGCCGCAGTGTATGCGGACTCTGTATATGATATACAGTCTAATAAGGGGAAAAATATGTATGATGTATGACAATGATTGCAACCTGCTCAGTCTGCTCAGTCTGCTTAGATAAATAAATAAACAAAGCATATTAAAGAGATCAGTTCAGATCTTTTGAAGTGCAGTAATATCAGGTGCCTATCTGTAGTTAGTGTATTAGATGTAGTAGGTGGCGGTTTGGAGAAGCAGGCAGGAGTGCAGCCATAAAAGCAATGACTATACTGCTGTGGACAAGGTCCGCAACAAAGCATATTTCAACCATCTAAAAAAATCAATAACAGTTGAGGTGTATGTTATATTTAGAATCTTTTTATTAGGGGTCGACAGATTATCAGCAGATTATCAACAGTGGTAAGACAGTGTCAGCATGGGAGGAACTTTTACTTTGTAAAACTTCAGGAAGCTATTTTTATTTATTTTTTAAATTGTCACTTGACTTTGTAAAAAGAAAGTTGCTGGGAACCTACTGTATATAATATTGAATGTTTCAGTTTTGATTAAACATGCTTTGTATTAATGCTGAAAGCATTTAGACCCATCTATGCTCTCGTCAAAGGCACCAGACTCCACTGAGTTAGCAAGGGTTTAGGCTTGCTGACCAAGGGAGCCAACTTCAGAAGATGCAAACTATCTGTTTAATTTCTCTGAGCTTCATTTGGTTGTTGCTGCTTTTTGTCATAGGCTGATCCCAGCACTCCTGTTTTGGCTGCTGGAGATCCAGAGAGGGCAAACATGAAGAAGTGTGATCAGATGGGTGGGATCCCCTATCACATCAATGTCGTCAACTACATGGTAAGTGCGGCAAGAAAAAGAACTAACTCATCAGGGTCTGAAATATAAATGACAAGACTTATAATACTCTCATGTCTGGTCCTTTGATAAGTAAAAAGCTAAGTTGAGTGGCTGCGGGTGGTCGCCTCAAAGTACAGATATAAGAGTAATATCAATATTTTAATCAAACTCTCAGCAAACAAATAAGCATATTTCCTAAAATGTCCGTCTTTTGCTTTAAGGAAAAAGGCTTTGAGATTATGCTAATACAACTCCATTTTTTCTATTTTATTCCTGCAGAATGAATGTGGTAAGAGAGTTGGTGTCAGCCAGCTGCTTCCATGTGACAATCTCATCTCCAATTAGTCGGTCAAGTCAAGATTCTCAGCGTTTGAAAATCTTTTTCATCTTGAAGTTCACATTGAGCTGCGTGGCAATGCATCTTTTTTTATGCACACTATACAATACATATTGACTTTTTTTTATTTGTTTTAACAGTGCTCCTCAGGTATTTTAACTTTTTCAAATATCAGAAAAGTTTTAATACATTTTTTAGTAACCATGAAATTTGATATGAAAATGGAAATATCACATTTTCCTCTCTTAAGGGGCTCCTTCAATCATGTTTTTGAATGTAAATTTAAACATATCTTCAGGATGCTGCATCTCTGACAGCAAAATACGCACATTCTGTTTAAAGTAGTTATAAGTCGTAGCTTTATTGCTGATGGCTGGATGTGTATGAGTTAAAGTGGTGTTGTTGAAAAAATAGCTCATAGTCATAGTGGTGATTCACTGGTGATGAGCAGTGCCATTTTTATAACCGTACAGTGCTCTAGCTATAATATGACACTTTAAGACACCTTAAATCTTTAAACACCTAAAACATTTAAAAGGACCATGACAATGTTATGCTATTTAAAAGTTTTTAACTTTTTATCTTATAAAGTTTACTCAAAAGTCATTATAAACCACCATGTGCCTTATTCAATAAAAGCCATATAATGCAAAACTTGTCCTTGTGATTCCATTCTGTTTCACCCAAATACCTTGTGTTGTTTGAATTAGATCAATATATTTTAGATGTTTATGGTCTATTAATGTATTGCTGTTTTTTAATGATTATGCCTCATAAATGTCTACAAACAAGCATCATCAAGCATTTTAACCACCAGATGGTGCTGTAAGCATCAACATATTTTCGGTCACTCCACTTGTGACAGTTCATAGTTGCTCTTGTAAAACAGTGCTTTGACTATCAAAGCAAAAGCCGGAACGGGATTCTCAGAAGGCATAACAACAGAAAGACAAACAGTCCTACTGAACATGAGCAAAACTAAGGCAGAGTTACGGAAAATGTTAAAACAAGAGGACAAAAAATATAAGATGCATAACCAAAAAATTTTATATAAATTAATAAAAATATAAAGACCTAAGGCGACATAAGCAATAAAAGCAATGCTATCACAAAATTAAAGGAAATTTAAAAAAAGACGCCATCACGTAAAATGGGTTTCAAAAGATGATTCATGACGTAACTGATTCTGCGAGCCTTATCTCCTAATATGCAACTCAAGAAATACTCTCCTACGCAAAATAGTTTAGAAATGGGAAGAAAAATGCATCAAAGAAGGTAATAATGAATTCAACCCCAAAAGAAGCTACAAAGTGATAAACTCTACATGGGCTACAGTATGTTCCATGAGACAAAATTAAAAGAGTTAAAATATCTTTAATTGCAAAACATAACTTATAACTGCATGTCCTCAGTAGAACACATTATATTCTCCAAACATGTTTACACATGTTTCCATATTCCCCCTGAGTGCTGGCTTGCAGGTTGTTCGTTTATTGTGACTTTATGTTCAAGTTAATTTTGTAAGCACAATATCAAATGGGTTTGTTTGATAGCCTATCATCCATGTATTACAAAACTTGCATGTAGTATTTCACCACTAGATGGAGACACAGTCCAAGTAAACTTGGGTTTAAGGTGTCACTTAGTCTAATTATGGATACTTTTATGAATTTTTATACACATTTCATGTGTTCTGTGATGTTTTAAGGTAGCTTTATCTAGACAGTTTAAATATTATTTTGTTTATATTCAAATATATTATATTACAATCTAATAAGTGTTATAGTTGTCATTGAGACAATGTTGGATGTAAAGCTGGTCTTTGAGCAGAAGTTAACACAGCTAAAATATTAAGACTTTTTTTTTAACCCACATTTACCTCTACTGACATGGTTATACAAAAAAACGTTAAGTAACTGCTTGTTGTTATTGTCAAGTAATGATCACATACAGTGAAATAAATAAGAAAACAATAAGCAAATACATAAATAAATGTACAAATAAGCAAACAAACTATTGTTTTTATTCTACTCATTTGTTGCTTAGATGTGATCATTATTAACTTGAACTTGAATTTCTGATAATCATGGTGTTGAAGAATATTTAAGATTTACTTTCTTGTTAATTCTAGTGTTGATGTTCCTTTTATAATCAACATCATCTGGAGGTCCTGTCCTATTCATAAACTAAATGATCTTAGGACATCTTCATGTAAATATGTTTTGACTTTTGCAGATTTTCACTGTCAGAATGGATTCTAATTCCTGTTATAGCTTTTGTATGAGTCTGCTTAAGTGTGTGTTCTGTATGAACATTGCATTAATCTGTTTTTGTGTATGTGTCCCCATATGTTACGTGCATTTCTGTGTGTGTGTGTGTGTGTGTGTGTCTTGAGTGTATAATTAGTCCAGCTTTTTTTGTCAAACTATTTTCAAAACATTCAGTTTGCAATCATCACGTGTGCAAAATCAGAATGTACTACTGAAGTGTACAATATTTATACTTACTATGTGTAATAATGTGAACTAATGTGTAATCTTATCTGATCTTTACATCATGTTTTTTTATCTCCAAACTGCACGCTCTTCTTGCAAATCTTATCTCCTCTTGGATAAGTAACAGCTAAAGCAACACATTTGCATTGAACATGACTGAAGGAAAGGCTTCTCTCAGAGCCACAAGGGAGAAGGGGGACTGGGCAGCGACAGATGCCCAGATCAGGACCTTAATCTCCCATGCCAAAAGTCCTGGCACTGGGCCCCGGACCCTGGATGTCCCGTTAACAGTCGGCCGGCCGCAGACAAAAGAAGAGAAATCAACAAATCAATGGGCTTTCAGCCTCACCGGGGGAGGGAAAAGGAGGTGGAGGAGGGGGGTAAGTGAGTGCTGGGCTGGGCTCGACCAGGTCTGTGAGTGTGTACGAAGGGGATGCATGGAGATTAGGTTTGTGCTGATGGGGAAGGCGGCTGTGTGCTGGGTGGAGGGCTCCGCCGAGTCCAAGGATTAAGGGGCCGTTTCAAACACTCCTTATAGGGGGCAGACTCGGAGGTGTGTGTGCATGGATGGATAGATGGATTTTGGGGGTCTAATCTGTCCTGGCCTTGGCCTGGTGCCCTTGTGCGGATTAGTTGGGGCCCCCGAGAGCCCCAAGAGCAGGGCCGCTGGCGAGGATTACGCAGATTCAAACAGGTGTTTTCTTTTGTGGTGCTGAGGGGGGATCTGTCCATCACTCACTGAAGGAGCAAATCATGAAGTGAGCGGCTACTACTGATGGAGGGAGTGATGCCAAAAAGCCATGACATGTGCGTGTGTGGGTCAGTGTTTGTTTTTGGACACTACTGCTGCTTGGTAATGACTGTGCAGTGGTGTATTTCCATAAAGTGAGATCATATCTGCAGGACATTAGTCAGATGAGGGTGAGAGGGAGAAGAGAAAAGAACCAAACTGGTCCTAAACTATGATATTACTCATACAGTCACTTTTTAAGACGGTGATCTGATGCAGTTGATCAGTCATTGCGACTGTAAAGCTGCAGCTTTGCAGGGATCCACTGTCGATGAGATTAGTGTGGCTGTTACTAAAGAGCACTGAGGGACACTTTCACACTGTAGGAGGATCAGATAAGTAGAGCTTAGAAGTCACAAAACACACACACAAACAAGACAACTGGTAAGATAGCTGTTAGGGATGTAAAGTATAAAGATATGAAACGCTTAAATTTACAGCATGTACAAAGTGTTATAAAATAACATTTGTGGGGCTCCCAGTGGAGCAACTAGTGAAGCGGGCACCCCATGTACAACAGCTATGTTCCTGCTGCAGCAGCCATAAGTTTGATTTCAACCTCGGCCCTTTGCTGCATGTCATCTCCTCTTACAACCCCATCACAAAATGATGTCACAGTGACACAAAATGACCCAGAAGAGACAAGAACCAAAAAGTCAAAAATTGATCTCAAAGAGACCCCAAATGACCTAAACAAACAAACAAACAAACAAACAAAGAGAAGACACAAGATAATGTCAAAATTACCTAAAATAGACAAAATTGACAAAAACAAAAGGCACAAAATGATGTACAAGAGACAAAAACAACAGAAAATACACAAAATGATCTAAGAGACACAAATTTACTGTTTTTAAATCCCTAAATGTTATTGATTGGTTTCTCTTCCTGCTCTTTGAACTCTATTTTATGTTTTGACAAGGGCTATATAAATAAAGAATATTATAGCCTACATTATTATTACAATTATTATTATTGCAAAATTACCTCACAGAGACACAAAATGACCAAACACAAGATTACCACAAAGAGTAACAAAACCCCTAGAACATGCAAAACAACATTCAAAAATAAGAGGTAAAACCAGGACAAGGTCTGTGTGTCCTGTGTGGCTTTTTGCAAATCTGTGCCCAGGGGCCCATTGTCTTATTATCTGCCCATGAATATCAGGTACAATGTCATGACACGTGCATGTATTAGATGTTACTGATAACGACAGGACGGATTTATAGAAAAACAAATATGTGAAAATAGAAAAAATTACAAAGAATGGATTCATATTTTCATGTACTGCTTCTAGACAGCACTGGTGAAAGAAGGCATGTATTATGTGTAAGTAATGACAGACAGGAGGGAGGAGTGGAGTGATGGAGAGAGTGGGAGGAGAGATAGAAAAGCTCTTCTGCTCTCCTGCTGGGTCTTTAATGAAGTGGAGTGACTTCCTGGTTTGTTCCTCCCAGCTGTTATCCCAACAAAGCCAAGATATTTGGCCTTGGCTCTTTGTCCTGCTTGGGCTACCATACATCCAAATGACCAAACGAACACGTAAAAATAAAAGCAAAGCATCTGGTGTCTCGTTCTCTCCAACTGCTCCGGAATGCAAACGTCTCTCCATCTGTTGCCTCCCTCACTAGGTTTGGGATTGATGTTGATCGTGCTGGACAAAAATCAAATGGCATAAAGATTTTGGGGTTTGAACCCAAGACCTGAATATTAAAATACTGTAGTATTGCCTATATCCAGCCTATATCCATCATTCTTTATCATATCACATACACCAGGCTTTGGTTTTTCTTTATTTTCTTTTAAAAATATTTTCTTATTTTATTTAAAAGTTTTAAGCACCATAAATAGAACCCAATATCCTTAAATTCAAAACCATACCAACTCGTGCACAATTGTAGTTACATGACACTATAATAAATCATTCAGGGAATGATGCCATCTTTGCAATCTATATTTCCATACGTTTTCCTGTGTGGCATTCAGATACCTTCCACAAGCATTTAAACCTTTGAATCCTCAGCAAATTGATTTAATTTCTTTAAAAAAAAAAAAAAAGACAGCAACTTTGCATGAAATGTCCTGCAAATTGCAAAAAAAAAAAAAAACAGTAAAAGGTAAAGAGAAAATAACATGAAAAAATGTTCTTAAAAAAAGAGAGAATCATCAGAATATTTTTTACAATAATGAGAAATCATAAGTATCAAGTATAAGTAAAAAAAATCTTTTTACTACTTTCTTGCTAATTTTTGGGTCATTTTTTAAGTTTCTCATTATCTGCTTTCTGTGTTTTTGAAAGAAATCAAGACAAATATAAGACTAAGTATAACATAAAGAACTGAACTCTAACCTTGGATTGATTGCCACATTGCCTAAGAAACTTTTCCAGAAACATTTTCTAGATTTCCAAAACAATAAAATGTGACATCTCCTGGTGAAACTGTGAAGAGTGAAACTCTCTTACAGCTAATAGTGTGAACAGGGGAAACTACTTTCACTGCTGGAAAACAAGCCAGTCTGGACTCCACGTGTGAAACTTTGTCTTCTTGTAAACTCAGTGCTTCATGTGTTGACTTTTCCTATAAAACTGAAATTAGAAAAGAAATCAGACAGGAGGATGACACTCAACAGTCTGTTTCCTCCCTTCTTTTCACTTTGTGGTGGCAAAAGGATTTAATTTCCTCTGGGGGTTTTGTACACCTCTGGATATCATGACCACCAGCTCCTGGCTGTTACACCTTCATGTCAATAAGCAGCTGAGGTGTTGGACGGCCTTTGTCTGTGTGTGAGGTCCAAACGACACTTTAACAGTTGTCTGCATGTGTTTCCCACTTGAGATAATCCTGGTTCTATTTAATTTTGTCACTTTCTCTTTCTTTTCTTTCATCACCATCGTTTGTTACCAAGCTTCTCATCACACTTGATTTGATTCTTGAAGGAGGCATTTTCATTCTTTCTTCTTTAACTGGGTGAAAAAATGGATTATGTTACGTTCCCCAGTCAGGCTCAGCAGATGAAGGGAGTAACAATGAATAAATAACTTGGGAAAAAGGAAAAAAGGGAAGCGGAAGTGAGTGTATAAACAGAAGTGGTGATTTACAAAAATGTTTTTCCCAGAAAAGTTTTAAAAAAGTACTTTGTTTAAAAGCAAAGAAATCATCACTAAAATGCAACACTTATTACTGAAGTCATTTTAAACAAACAACCAAAAGTTTAACACTCTCTCTCCAAGAAGGAGTAACAATTGATCGCTGATTCAGGTACAATACATCTAGTTTCTTCAGTCTTCTATCGAACGCACATTTGCCACACTGCCACACTGGCCCACAGGCACAGACAGTTGGCCTCTCCAGTCCTTATATGCTCCATGTGCCTGATGAGCAGATTAAACACAGGTGTGCTCAGTCACTTTCTGCATGGTGAGGAGGAGTGCAAGGTGGCACCTGGAGAACAAAGTAATTTAAAAAAAAAAACCCCAAAAAAACAAAACAAAACTAGATAGCTTTAAATGCACCCACTCAGAAGAAAATAATCTAAGACCATATTTGTTTATAATAGTAATAATAATAATAACAACAACAACAACAACAAACAACAATAATAATAATAATAATAATAATAATAATAATAATAATAATAATAATAATAATAATAATAATAATAATAATAATAAATAATTATTATTATTATTATTATTATTAATTTTTTAAAGACTTATTTAATTATTCTGGAATGGGATGACGTTATGCTCTTTTTTGTAAGAGTTACTTCAGCTACTGTAACATTACATGTTGTCTGTGAGACGAGCGTATAGAGATGAGCTATGTTTGGGACTAACATTGTTTAAGGGGCACATTGGTGAGGAGGTGGGTTAAATTTAATATTAATTTTGGTTTGGATGGGGGCTAGAAATAGTAGGACTCACTTGCATGTCAATAAATTTTCTATAGTTTCCTATATTTTGTTTTTCTGTCTTTTATTTTTTGTCTTTCTGTTTGTGAAGAAGTGCAGACAGCCACAAGAAAACACTGGAGAAAAAAGAAAAGAAAAGCAACATCCCTATTTGCAATAGGAAGCATCACAAACACAAAATGATGCATGTCAATTTTAAAGCATACCCAACAAATGTTGATTAAAATGTGTCCTCGCATAGTTTATATAGATAAATTCATTCAATTCTAACAATTTTGAGCTTTTTTTCACAGCTTCAAACCAACTTTAACAGTCAGTGCTTTTGTGTGTGCTGATATTTCATCATATAACCTATCCATATGTGAGTTTTTCTCAATGAAGATAACAGAGTTTAAAAGTTCTGCTGCAGTGTGTGGCCACAGATGTTTTTACTCTGGTTGGCTACAGCAAATCAATTAATGTTCGAGAAATCTTGCACTTGAACATCTCAAAGCACTCTGTTGCATAGACTGTTTATTGCTACTGTACCATTAGTGAAGCTATGGTGTGCCATCAGTGGCACGTGTGCCCAGGGTTGATCACCCCTAGTATAAAAATCTCCACTTTTGTTAAAATAAACAAAAACAACATGCAACTGGACAAACGCTGCATCTATTGGTGAGTGATTTACTATGCTAAATGTATGATAGTACTGTCCAACATGTCCTTATCCTAACTTGTCACATCACGTCACTCTATCAGTGACCTTCTGTGTCTTATGATGTTTTAGGTATCCTTCTGTGTCGCCTGTTAACGATCTGGGGTGTATCCGTCCAGACATGTTCTGGTTGGACGCGTAAGGTGGCTTCTAGGGTCACGCTCATATGCTGAAAGCACTGACAGAGCAGCACTATCTGAAGAGTTCGGAGTGAGAACAGGCTGTGCATTCATGCGCTGCTGTGGTAAAAAACAGATGGACTGCTTCGCTCAATGTTTCTGCATTTCCTCAGTTTTTGTGTAAATTCTCCCACATCTCTCACGGAGATCTTCCTCTTTTTTGGGGTTAACGACAGATGGCATCCATCTCAATCTCACAGATATCTTCACAGCTCCCATAATTAACAGGCAGAGCTCAGTCCTCCAAAAGGCCCAACTGACACTTCCTTTGAACAGTCAGCTCCTGTGAGCCGTGAAGATTTTGTCACTCGCTGGCGTTAAAACCAAATTTACCTCTAACCCACACACATGGGAAGTGACATTCGAGTCCTAAAACAGAAGCGTCACAGAGCAGCATGACTTTATGTTAAACACTGTGAGCTCCATGGAGACAGTCGACAGGATCCTGCGGTGTCCCCTTAGGAGGTGCCAGGTAGAACACGAGGCAACAAAGAGTCGTAATCTGTAATTAGAGAGCAGAATCCACCATTTGCTAACCAGCTGCAGATCAATTGTTCTTGCTCTGAGCCCTAGAGCCTTATTAGATCAACTGCATCAATACTTCAAATTTAGATGAAATCAATACACCCTGAAAACCAAACTAAAGAACAACAGTTATTGATTAAAATGCCAATCTCAATTTATCTCTCAAGAGTAGACAAGTGTAGAGGATTACATGTTTGATTTAGTTTTGAGCCCCGTAGAATTTCACAATTTTCCACTTTTGCACAACTAAGTGGCAAAATCTAAAACACCAAAAGGGATAGAAGCAACAGATAGAATAATCTTTAACAGGACTGTCTTATTTTCTTACGAATGAAAACTAATGCCAGAAGATGACAAATGAAAGATGCTCACTGACTCTAGAATGACCTCTGAGAGTGTCAGAGAGGTGAAATCAGTTTAAATCTATAAAAAAACATATGAATATGGCACTCCATTAATTGTACAAATGAAGTTAAGTTTATTGCTCCGAGTTCACAAGGTGTGACATGTTTGCTGACATTTTCAGAAATGGCGCAGGCCACGGATGCTATATTTTTTGTGGATGGCAAGTTAATGTATTGTCATTTTAGTTGTATAAAGTTGGTCTTTGTAATTTTATAATAAGTCTGAGGAAAATGCTGATATTCCCAATGGCCTCATCTTTTTCTCTGACACTTCATTACTTGCAATATATGACCTGCTTACTGGCTTGCTAAATCTTTAGCCTCTAGATGTCAACTGGTGCATCCATTTCGCCCACAGTGCTGTCATGACTTAACTACTTGAAGACCATGCGTATTGTGTACAACATGCATATTCTCATAAAACAGTTCATATGCTATCCAACAAAATGTGACAACTGAGAACGTGTTGGATGTTCACATCAAACACGAGGAAGTGAATCACTAGAATAACTTGCAAACATTACAAAGCATGAAAAGCTTTTGATCATTGACACTGGACCAAACAAAGAGTAATATTGCCACTCCTTCCTGCTGAATGATGGCCATTTTCTCTTTTTTGTTTTGAGAAAAAACCAGAAAACCTCTTTCCTCCTCAGATAGTGATGAATGTGCCTTTGTGATTTCTCCCCTCTGGGCAAAAGAAGCCTTCATCTACAGTAGAGAGGATTAGTGTCAAGATCCAAGGCACTCTAAATACACCCAACACACACACACACACACACACACACACACACACACACACACACACACACACACACACACACAGAAGATACTCTGCACCATCAGGCCAGCTGCCGCCCAGTTCACTGTTTGTATTCAGGAGTCAGGGGGCTGCTGGCTGCTGATGTGTGACGACAACAGGTGATGGAGGGAGGGACGGGGACAGCAGCTCACCTTTCCCTGCACTCAGTGTTGGTTTAGGGGCTCCCAGGCCAGTGCCCGGGGCCTCTGTGATGGATGGATACAGCTGAGACAATCCTCATCTAATGAGGGCCGAGTGGGGGCACAGCCTGACCCTGAGGACACCCCGACCCCCGACAGCCTTCTCTGTATTCTCTATGTATTGTATTTACTCTCTGAAAAAGAGCAATGTATCAGTTCGCTGGAAAGTTTATAGGCCGTCTTAATTAGATATCAGATATCAGTCGGCCAGTGTTTATAGTAACACTGATGTAACAGAGGCTCCCTGACCTCAGAGACATGAGCTGTAAAAGCAGCTATGAAATTTGATGAACATTTTGTCCATTTACCATTTGCCAGTTCTTGATCTGTAAGTTAATACAGTTTGGATCACTCCAAAGTTACTTGAGTCTGTTTCCAGACCTCAAATCACTGTGCATGTTCTCCATGTTTTCTTATGATTAAAAGTCAATTTGTAGGAAACACTTCTGAAATAGCAGTTTAATGATTATGGGAGCAAAAAAAAAAAAAAAAAAAAATCTTTTCACTGACCTCAACTATGAGCAAGACTCTCAGGTTGGTTAGCACTCTGGACCATTTTTACAATAAAACACTGCTCACACTTTTTTCAGCTATTTTGTTTTTACTTCATTATGTATTATTTCATAGTAAACTCTGAATATGTGTTATTAGTTTGCCCTAAAATGGGGGAAAACTAGCATCACATTTTGGTTTTAATTTCCATCTATCTTTAAAGTTACCGGATTAAATTCATGATGATATAAAGGTGCTGTATGTGACATTGAGAGTAGCAAACCACTGTCTGCTGTGCAAGGATATAATTGATCTATGGCATCTTGAGAAGTGATTGAAGTTATGCTTCCCCTGTGCTTGTTGTTATCTGGGCTCATATTTATTGTGGTAAGCTTGTTGTGCTTATCCCACTGGCTTGCTCATTACTGTCGCTTTGCACTGCATTCATATGGCGGTTGCCACCGCAGAAGTGTAGCACCGACCTCCCCATTCCTCTAGTTGACACCGTAAAGTCTTTAGGGCTCTGTTGGCATTGTTTAGCACTGTTATGTGGAGCTTGCCCTGTTAGCTGCTAGCTGCCAGCTCAGCCACTTTCATGTTGAGAACAATGTCCAGACAAATCAAACACCCTGAATTTCACATGGAGCCCATTTCAATTAGAATAAGAAGCATATAACCAGCAGAGTTGGAGAATAACTAAATAAATGCAATTTAAGTACCTAAAGTACCTTTCCATTTGGCACTTATCTTTATCTTTTTATTTTTATGGTGTCACAGTTGAAAAAACTGTTTTTAAGCTCTGAGTGTGTTTCATAGGCTATCTGCAATGATAAGAACTTGATATAACAATAACAAGTACG
This sequence comes from Plectropomus leopardus, assembly GCF_008729295.1. Lineage (NCBI taxonomy): Eukaryota > Metazoa > Chordata > Actinopteri > Perciformes > Serranidae > Plectropomus > Plectropomus leopardus. Next base: position 12,301,105 of record NC_056473.1, on the reverse strand, counting down.
AATTTTCCATTACCAGTCGCCAAATGGACACCAGAGGCAAAGTTGGAGAGGAAATGAAATTATAGTCAAATTTTGATGTACAATTTCATTACATTAAATTAGACTGTAATTTCATTTAGTGTCATTACATTAAAATTACATTTAGTGATTTCATTGAGTGTCAGCTGGTCGGACGGTTGTGTCAACAGCTCTGACCCTCAGTCTCCCACCGGTGGCATGTTGCTGTGTCTCTGCCAGCTCCACGCTCAGAAACACACTTCCCATCCATTATCCATCTGGGACCCCCACCTCCCTCCAACCCTTTAGCTCTGTCTCTCTCTCTCACACACGAACACACACACGCTACTCTCTGCTTGCTCATCCGATCAGTCCCTCCACCCCTCACACGAACTATGAAGAATTTTTGAAGTTGTATCATCCAAACATCAATTCTGACATTTGTTTGTTTAAAAACCTCAGAACAGTTTGTTTTTTCCTGCATTTTCTCATTCTTAAGTCTGCGTCACTCTTGCATCTGAATGATATGCATGATACTGGGATCAGGTTGAAACAAGTGCTAGTAATGACATAATATAAGGCGTGCGAAGGTCCCTGTTGGGTGCGCAGGAGGGGTGGTGGATGGACCCGATATAGCCTGACATTCATGCAGGAGTTCACTTCCTGTCTTACTTTGATGTTTGTTTTTTTCTACACCTTACCATGTGCTTCTTTTGCCTAAACCTAATCATTTGTGCCAGCATGTGCATTTGTTGACATCCTGATTTTGGTTGCCATGTGCTTTTGTTACCTAAGCATAACCTTGTCCTTCCACCATGTTCTTGTGTTAACATTACAGGAGAGGCATCCTGATCCATCATTAGCAGACACAGAAGGTTACCTGGAGTGTAATAGGTTGACATCAAAGTCTACCTATTACTTTTGAATTTCTTCTAGATCTGAATCTAATTTTGGAGCTCAAAACCTGAATCTATTGGGCCCTGAAACCCTGTACTGAGAAAAAAGTGATCAGCATCACTCAACTTAAATGAATAATAGATATTAAAAATACGCCTAATAAGCATAAAATAAACGTAATGTCTATTCACAAAAGCAACTGCGATATACAAGTGTATGTAATCTGAGTGCAACAAGATGTGAAAAACGATATAAAGGTTGAGTGAACCAACTGAAATAAATCTGGCTGTGTGGCAGGCTTCACGTCTCCACACACTGATAAATTTGTCTTCATACTTCAGGTCTGTTTATTCAGCTGTGCTAATGGACACATTAAGGGTAACTAAAGTGGATATAGCCATAGCCATTGTGTGCCAATTGCATGACAGATGTTTCTAGCCTAAATGTGTCTTTAGAAGAGCAAGAGAGCCTTCAGGATGTATACATTCATATAGAGCTAATGTGTGCCCAACAAAAACCTTAACACTGCTATATATTTGGAATTTAGGACATCTTCAAAGGTATGGAGTCAGCACTTTTTGTCTGTATACTTCGGTGCTTATGGTTTCAGTTAAATTAACTAAACAACTAAATTGTGGAGAATCCAATCAAGCTAACAATGTGTAGCATGTCCAAAGTGACAAAAGTTCAAATATTTGACCTCAAATTTTGAAGTGCAATGCTAAGCTGCTTAGAACTAGCTCAGCATGTAGTTCACAAGTGTTGGCTGCTAGCTTGTCATCATGCCTTTACAAGCTTCAGTATTATATATTTATATTTTATTTAAATTTAATTTATATTATATATTATATTTGCCATCTGTATTATGCAATAGAGTTTCAATGTAGAACTGAGTCGTTATGACATTTGTTTGATTTTGATAGAGCATACCATAGAGTTAAAGGAAATATGACGTGCTCACAGCCATAGGTTATTTTAAGTGTAAAAATGTTTATTACTGCACCCTTGGAAGTAAGTAAGTGTTAAGCAGACAATACAACAATCTTTATACTAAAAAAGAAGTTAAAATTGTCTTGATTGTCTTGTTGAATTTTCTTTTGTATCAGGTCTCACTTTATTACATAAATATTACAAAAAAAAAAAAAAATATTGTGACACCAACAAAAAAGAGAAGTCTCATGATATTGTGTGTTTTGTAATTGTGAAATTGAAACTATTTGTCTTTTTTTTTTGCCAGAATGCCTGTGTATAAGATTATTTGGATAGATCTCGAATATTTCTTTAAGACGTTGACCGGTTCAACTTTTTATTTAGAAAAAAAGAGATATCATAATTTCTTTTTGATAACAAAAATACTGTTTGTAAAAAACTGTTCATTTTGAACCTCTACTACATACCCACATGCAAATGGACTAAAATGATGCCCTACATACAACAATTACAAATAGAAATGACACACTATATGGCAACACTACATTGACTGAAGAGTAGTAAAGTCCCAAGAACAATAGAAATTTGTTAAGGCTTGAATATATTCTTTAAAGTTGTTAGTTAGTTTGCATCTGTGTTTGTTTGGTTCTGTGTTTGTTTTATCTGTTTTGTTTTGATTAACTATATAACAATCTTTGTTTAAGATAAATGTATGGATTGAACCCGGAATAATACAAAGTAAAAAAAAAATAAGGCCAGTGTTTCCCTGGCAACAATCAATGTCACCTGCTGATATCAAAGTCTGGAAAATACTATAGAGAAAAAAAATGGCTCAATGGTATCTTTAATCTATCTTTGTGAGAAGCTAAAATATGATATGAATTTATTTTTATATGAATGTAACAAAACTACTGGCCAGTGTCTAATTTTTGGCTTTAACCTTTGTGCATTTTGTTGTGTGCAAGCCAGCGGTCAGAGGTCAAAGGGGAGACATTGTGTGTTTCCAGGCATGTTTTGTCTGGGAATCTTTTGGTCTGGAGTAGTGGTGGAGACTGAGGGTTGGGGGTATTTGAGCGTGTCAGCTGGTCCATACAGTGTGACTGTACTACACCACCTCCACTCCTTCCTCAGCCAACCACCACAGTGAGGAAGTCCTCGGTCTGTTTGGTGCAATCATCAGGACAGCTGGTGCCTGGGCAGCTGCACGGCTGCGGGGTGGCTGGGAAAGAGCCCGTCTCCGACAAACCCAGGAGGGGCTTCTGCATCTGCTCAGCTGTCGACCCGCCCACCCCCACCTCTCTTCCTTCGTATCCCCTCAGTTCCCCCGTACTCCGTCAGCTGAGAGCAGCAGGAGAGACAGCTGGCTGGTGCTGCCAGGGTGTGTGTGTGTGTGGAGTTGGGTGGGGGTGGACCAAGCAGCAATGACATCACTGCTAAAGTAATGCATTTAAAAGCATGCACACACACTGTTTTGATCCTGGTCATTGACTGCAGCGCTGTGGTGTCTCATAAACTTTTCCATCAAATATCTTCATTTTGGCATTCAGGAAAAAGCTGGTGATTTTCTATATTTTCCTTATTGGCAACAAATCCCATTAAAGAAAGAACAAACTGATAGACTGAGATAGACCACTTTATGATCTAAGTGACATAAACCCATCCAAAACTTTATGACTGGAAGGATACTGCAGACTACTGAATACTGTTTGTATGTGCTGTATTCCACGTTCTTGAGCCTATATTCTCATTTAGCAATCACACACACTCTTTTACTTTTTCACTCTTTCTTGTTCAGTCCAGTACAACAAAGCTCTCCCTGTTGTGAGGTTTCTAGTGCATGTGTGAAAGGTGTATGCAGACCCCCAATTGCAGTTTGTATTGAAGTGTGTGTCTGTTGTCTGTGTGCATACTGCAGTGTGAACAAAGCTTAACAAGTTTATTGTCTGTACAGCCAAAGCCTGATATTTGTAATACCTCTCTGATATAGAGCTCAGTTGTTGTCCAGAAACCACACCGTTGTGCATGGCTGACTTGTTTTTTCACTACCATGAACATAGTAAATGTTTATCAGTCCACCACTAAAAATAATCCGCAACAAACTTGGTGGAGACTATAGTGCATAGCTGTTTAAGGAAACTATTTATCCTAAAATAAACGACTGAAGTAGGGAAGTATTAAGAGGCTAACATCCATATTTTTATTAAAATAGGAAAAATGCCAAAAAAATGCCTCCCCAATATTTTATTTGTGTGAGCAGATTGGAGTATAACATTTACAATATATATATATATATATATATATTATATATAATATATATATATATATATATATATATATATATATATATATATATATATATATATATATATATATATATATATATATATGTCACCAGCTTTATTTCCTTTTTTCTTTAGCTATACAAAATTATTGTTGGAAGAAGTAAAGACAAACTCTCACAATGTCCAAATAAAATTGGATTGGATTTTCTGTTAAAATGTATAATATTGTAAGAAACAAAACATGTGGTCTTTTTTTGTGGTCTTATTCAATAATGTTTCATAAAAATGATTTAGTCTCAAGTTATAATCCAGTAAAGACTGAACTATTTGATGTGTGTAAATTTGACATGTATAATAATTACATTTCTTGGCATAAATGATGAGATGAGTCAAAAATATTAAACCTCCTATATAATGAAAAAAGTTTTTTATCTTTCCTTCTTTGGTATTAATAGTATGTGAAAAAAAAAGTTTTGGCATCCACATTCATTGAACCCTGTGACTCGAGTCACCACAAGTGATGGATGGACAGGGTGTGGGGGTGGGGTGGAAGTTGTGTTGTGTGTGTTTGAGGGATGGGGGGGGGGGGTCTGGGGAGTTTAAATGAGGAGAAGTCGAGGAGGGAGAAGGAGGAGGGAGGTGGATGTACTAGAAAGCAGAGTTCCTTTGTCCTCATAGAGTCTGACCATTCAGGGGTCAGGAGCAAACCTCCATTCAAGAATAAAGGAAGAGAGGCTGATGTCACACTGAGCGCAATCACCATCAGCAAAAAAAATGTTCTTGGAGCTTTCAAATATTGACTAAATGTTTGGGGATACATTTCAAAAATGACATTTTGATTCACAATTGGCAAGAAATATACCACAATATTTATTTCCTTTGAAACTGCCAACCAATTCAGTAGAAATATATTTGCATTGTAAATTTCTGCAAACCATAGATATGTTAACTTTTTTTGTTACTATGTAGTAGTTACATTGAAACTTTGCATTTCTTTACATTTCAACAACACAGTGCATGTTGAAGACTGTTGGATTGTGTGAATACATTCATAATGATAGTCAAGTGCAGTGAAACAGTGTGCGTTTACCAAACATAAACAGCAGCCTATTTCCATGTTTCAGGGATCATGCCGATACTGTAATAACTGTTGTCACTCACTGAGCTTTTGTACACATTTAAGTCCTGTACGCTTAGATGGAAAATAATTGAAGGCAACATGTGAAAAGATAGCAAAATTAATGTTTTGTTGATCAAATTTGAGCAAACATGAAAAGTCGGTTAGGGGACTGGCTGGTCAACTGACTCAGTTTTATACTGTCACTTTTCAAGCAAAAATCCTAAACAATTTATTATATTCTCTTCTTAGAAGTGATTATTTTCATTAATGTTAGCTAAATATCTTTGAAATTTTGACTGGTGGGACAAAATGAGAAATTAGAACATGTCAATTCAGGCTCCCAGTAACTGTGAGGGGCATTTTTCACATTTTTCAACCTTCTTTTGATAAAAGATATGATGATAAGTCTTTACTTGCGATGGTTTAGGAGAAAACACGCAGCTTAGGCACTTAGGCTTAATGTCACTGTATCCTCAGGGTTAAAAAATAAAATCTTCGTTTGGAGTGGGGGAGGGGGGAGGGGAGGAGGTGGAGGTGGAGGATGAGAGCTATACATATCCATCTGTCTGGGAAATAAAGCACAGTTCATCTCCGCTGTTATGCAGCTATGGTTTCATCTAAGTGGCCCCAGCCCATCTGTTCCATGCATGAAAGGTCGCTGGTGACCATTGATCCTTTATTGATTCCATGAATTGTTTAATGACCACCAAGGTCAATTAATTAACCATTTGCTGAGTGTTTTAATTGCCCTGGGCTAATTTAAATCTGCTGATTAATTCTGTGTTCCCAATGGTGGAAATGGACCTCACTGTCAATGGTGGGATTAAGGGCACAACAATGGATGACAGATGACTGACAGAGCACTGAGTGGCTTTGGAAAGCTGTGCTGATGTTTGCATTGTACATTTTAATGAGCTTATTGTGTTAATGGACTCGATGAACCAACCATATTGCCATAATTTATTCCAGACTGCCACTGAAACATATTGAACAATTTCTTGTTATTTTTGTGAGGTCAACCCTGTCAGAGAACAGAGACAGGCTGTATGATTTAATATTCATATCCCACAGATGTGAGAGTATAACTATTTATTCAGACAATCCAAACACAAATCAGGACATCCAACGGTTTGAGTTTATAGGTAAGATATTCTATTATTCAATTAGGTCTAAATTTCATGGCTTTGGAAATTATAATGTTTTCATAATTGATAGCAGAAATGATCAAGTATAAGCTATACCTCTTAAGTGTTTTCAGTGTCTTCAAAAGTAATAGATAAGATAGGGCCACAAATATTAAAAGAAATATTTATTTTCTTATTTCTTAAAAAAAATATTTACCTATTTTGGCAACATAGCAAACATCATGTTATTATGCAACAAGCTTATTCTTCACAACACAGCTTGATGCTGATGTTGAACATTAGCACGGGTACTATACCCCGTTTTTACCCAAATTAATGGGTTTTAAAGCAGTAAACCTGCTAAAAATAACCTGTAGACTGTTCTCCCATTGCCAGTAGAGCAGAGCTATGTCCATAGTCCATAGTCCATAGTCTGTGCAAACTTCGAGGTGGCTAATTCTTTAAATATATAAAAAAAACTAATTTGGATCAGTGTTTGAGCGCTGCTTGGGTGGAGACAGGCGGTAATTTGTGTTGGCCCGTCACTGCATCTCGCTGGTTGGAGGACTGAAATTAACGTGTTCACGCAGGTGTTGTGTTTCCATCAATGCTGATCGAAGCTGATAAGAATGAGGGCAAAAAGTATGCAAATAAGAGCCAAGAACCATCTTTTTGGCCAGTTTTGGAAGCAAAACAACCTGTAAACCCAGCACTGGCATAAATAGTTCTGACTTCATAAAGTGGATCAAAGCAATAAAACCAAAGCATTGAACTGAGAGGCCTCCCTTCTCATTGCGCATTTATCATTTGACCCCATATTAATATAAACGTGTTGGAAGTGAGATGTTGGAGTCATTTTTTGCAAGTATACTTAAATCCAATAAAAGAAAATTAAGAAATCCACACATACGGCAATCACTGACAAGGTGAGGTTTTTCTTACTAAACACACACACACACACACACACACACACACACACACACACACACACACAAGCGCGTGCACACACACACACACTAAGGCCATCTCCTCAATGTCTTCCCCCTCCCTAACCTCTGTGTGTGCCAGGTGTCACTTCTTTCCTGCTGACTGCTGATTAATCCTGGTGTTTGGTAACGTTGGTGTCAGTCAGTGTTTGTTATCAAATACAGGCCTCAGCTATCTACCCTCCTGGCCCACGAGAAAGTCCAGCAGTCACCCACAGTTTATATGTGTGTGTGTGTAAGTTTGCGTGAGGTTGTGTGTTTAATTCTGGCCATACCGACACAATCAGTAAACCGTTAGCAGAGGTGGAATTTAATCACTTTCTGTTTTGAAGTAGAAACAATGGCTTAGTGTTTCCTGTGTTTATTAAAGGATTGTCTAAAAACCACAAAGTGTGTTATGCATCTATTTTGGAAACATTTCTTTGTGCCTCATTACACTTTAAAGAAAACATCTATTATATCCCATCAGGGCAACTTCCTTTCTAATCTTAGTAATCATTTATGGATGTTTATTTTTTTCTAATTAGCAGATATGCCATTTTTAGCAGTCATGTTTTGGAGTTGGACTACTTTATTTGGGTTTGGTAGATGAATCATTTCTGCACCAAATGAAGAAAGACACTTTGTTGCTGAGAAAAAGAGGCGATTAGCAGTTTGAACAATAATCTGTTACTGATCACAGATTACCTTCTTAAAACTACAGTATCATTAACAGAATATATGACACAATTTATATTTCACGTATTACACAATTCAAAGTCATCTGGTAACTTTTTAAAAATTTCTCTGGCTTCTAAATCTGTACTCCATATAGTAAGATTAAATGGACAATGCACTGTACTCACTACTCACTTTTTCTACTGTCACAAAATAAAACAACACATCAAAATTAGGGCTGTCAGCATTAACACCTTAATTGGGATCTGTGTGTAACACATTTTTTTAAAATAACATTTATCGCATTGCATATTCAGTCATCACTCTAGTCTCTTAAAGGCTCTGCTGGAGTGATGATAATGTTATCACATGAAACTAGAGGACTTAAGGAATCCAGGAAGGGGTATAAATAACGCTTAAAAGTTAAGCTCAATTTTGGCAAGGCAAAACGACATAGCCATTTTACAGGGGTTCCTCAACATCTCACCTCAAGATATCTGAATGAAAATGGGTTTGAGGGGTACCCATGAGTCTCCCCTTTACAGATATGCCCACTTCATGCTAGCCTCGTGCAATTATGGGAAAAAGTCAGGCATTTTTTTGCATGCTTTCCAAATCTGATATTTTTCCCTATTATATTTGAATATTTCTACATATTGGGGTCCCTAAGCACACAGTGCAGCTAATCAGAATGATGTCAGTGGGGAACCAAATTACAAAAGACAGTGAAGCACAGACAGACCTGTGGGTGAAACTAAATTGAAGAAGTTAACTACACCACTGCTAAATGGGTGGTAATTGACTGCAGAGTAGTCAACACATACATGGCCTGTATATATCAGAGAAAGCAACTAAAGTGGAACTGCAAATGCTGTCATTTAATTCCTAATCTAGACTATCTGCTAAGAATTGCTCTACCTTGTCAGTATGGACTTAATAAACTGTTTTTAAATGTAAAATAATGGAATTGTACACATGCAGTGAGAAAATGTGATTAATTGCACAGCCCTAAGTTTTAGTTCTCTAATCCCAGTCTGTATTTTTTTACTATTATTGTGAGAAAATTTTCTCTTTGGGATTAAAAAAAACCCCAAAGAATTAAATGTATCTAAATTCATCTGTAACACATCAGAGTTAAAATGTTTGGTATTTATACTACTGTCATCATTTTCCAGAAAAGTCAGACCCAAAAATCACTAAAAATGGGCTTCTTTCACAGCAAACATTTAAACTTGCTGGAGTGGCAAAAGCACAGGTGTTACTGATAACACTAACAATGACTCTGTTCTACTTAAGTGTAGCAGTGAGCGTGATAATGAGCTGCATGCATAATATCTGGACCCTGAAATCAAGCAGCTCAGTGACAGCCATCGTCAGTTTCATTACCTACACCTGTCCTTTTCTGAGACAGGTCCCAACATATCCTGTGAGAAGTGCTTTTTGTAAATTTGGTTGACAATGTAACAGCTCTCACCAGCAGATGGCAATGTTAGCGTGCTGGATGTTCAGCTGGACTCAACCACTCCTGTATCCCTTAAGACAACACGCCCTGACTGCAATTTGACTCTCCTCACAGAGTTATTAACCACCTTTGGTTTTGTAGATTTCACCCAAATGCTGACAACATTCTCTTAGTAAAAAGTCAGGATGCAATTTTATACTGAAACATATGTTCATGTTAACCTCTGTATTGAGTGTCTGTAATGACACACAAAAAAGTGACTGCAGACAGAGGAGGAGGTGATAGAAATTTGCTGCATAATGTTGCTGCTGTATGAAAGCAGTTTATCATATCTGTGAATGGCATGACATGTCAGTGTATTTTTTTTCTGTTTATATTGATACATTTATAAAGCTTTTCTTTGGAAAGCTTTACCCTTGCTTTGTGATATACTGGTGTCCCCAAATCATTTTACCACTCTGCTTAGTCTGTCTCAACATGTTATGGATACACACACACACACACACACACACACAAACACACTCGCACAGACTACCTCAGTGTAAGAACCCACCTCTGGTCAGCCACACCCTTGTACGAGAGAACTGCCTCTTTGTTTGTGTGTGTGTGTGTTGGTGTGTGTATGGACTGTGTATGTACATGTATGGATTGTGTGTGGATGGTATCGGTGAAAGGCCACTCTGTGTAAAATGGTGACCGTGCTGTTTTGGTAGCACTTTTCATACTTGAAGTGAAGGTAATGGGGTTCATTTCCTGAAGCATGTCTCTGTGTGTGCATGTGTGTGCATATAATCACTTCACATGCAAGATGTAGTTATGTATGTGAAGTGACAAAGAGCACCATGCACTACTGTACAGTATGAAATGAGCACACACAGTAACATTATGGAGCCATTTTTTTTTTTACTAATGCTTGTAACAAGCTTTACTGCTTTAAAAGATCAGGCTCAATGGTTTTGTGTGTGTGTGTGTGTTGGGGGGAGGCGATCTACGTGCAGGTACACACACCAGATTCTAGACCAGTTAATTGAGTCAGCTTGTCCAATTAGGGTCAAAAGCTGTTTTCCCAAATTTGGAAGAAGCTGATTCTGAGGTAGTGATTCAAATCCATTGAAACTAACAATCAAACGCCAACAAAAAATAATGTAAAATAAAACTAAAAATAATAATAAAAAATAATATATATATAACTTAAAATGAATAAATCAAATAAACAGAACAAACTGAGGCAAACCAATAAAGCAGTAAAAGTAAAAGCACACCAAAGAAATAAAATAAAATACTAGTTAAAATAAAGAGGAGAACAAATATATTAATAACTTAAAATGAATAAATCAAATAAACAGAACAAACTGAGGCAAACCAATAAAGCAGTAAAAGTAAAAGCACACCAAAGAAATAAAATAAAATACTAGTTAAAATAGTCACAGCAGATTACTAGAATACGCAGCTAAGAGGAAATGTCTTCAGTTTAATATTAAAAGATAATACTGTAGGGGATCTCCTCTTGTCATAAGGTAACATGTTCCAGCAGCTTGGAGCATACCTGCTATTGGCACTTTCACCCATATTTGTAAAGACTCGGGGAATACCCAGGCAACCTGTTCCTGGTTCCTCCAATAAACACCTTGAAAAATCATGAGAGAAATCCAACAAATCACAGATGAAAATTACAGAAACAAATCATTTTACCGCTCTGTAATTTATACCTTTCAACAAAGCTATACGTTTCCTCAAAATAACTACATAACATGCGATACTAATCATAGGGTACATCTGAATTTCCTTAAAAGGACTCCATATAAAATTAAGTAAATGCAAATTATTCTGTTGTGATTGGAAAGTACATAATTGCTGTGTGCTGATTAAAAGACCTCAATCTAACACTTTTAATTAATCAGTTTGATCCAACTGAGCAACATCTCTATTTCCCCCCTAAAATAAAGCTCCACCAAAGAACTGTTTTTGTTATCCTGAGCCAAGGTGTTTTTTGAAAATCATGAAACTGGGGGAAAAGGGAACACTATATCCTCATGTGTTACAGACATCAGAAGGGGGCAGTAGAGACCCATTTCCTCGTGTCTTGATAAGACAAGCGTTTTCCAGAAACACTTGACATCAATCTGTGTTTCTCTCTCTCTCTCTCTCACTCATTCTCTCAGACACACACACTGCGGATGAACCAATTTTCCACTGGTTTATTTATAAAATGAGGGACAGAGAGAGATATAGCTATTGTTCAGAAAAGACATCCCAAAAAACGCTTCACGACTCTTTATGTGTCTGAATGTGTGTGTGTGTCACTACAACCTAGGAGGTCACAGGAGGTGGAGGAGTCATTACTTATTTGGATACTTGAGGTCAGGGTGGCGATGGTCCCTCATTTCTCTAACCTTCCACCTATTGTTCTCACCTGAGGTAAAACAAATAACCAAACAATTCTGAATCAAACAATGCCTCCAAATTAAGGACGGTTGCCTAGGAAACACGAGCGAAACAGTTAATGTGTGTATGTGTGTGTTCATCAGATGCAGATTCCTGGAGAGGCTGCTGCTTCACAGAATTGTGCACTTTCCAGTTAACTAGCTGAAGGTCAAACACTTCCTCATATTGTGCCACAGCTGCGCTAATGGCTCACTCACGCCTAAACCAGTACTGCAATGTGTGTGTGTTAGACGAAAATAGTGAAGAAAGCATAAGTGAGTTTGGAAAGACAACAAGTGAGTAAAAGTTGAGAGTAAAAGTAAGCCTGAGGCGGCTGTTACTTCAGAGAGTGATAAATATGTTACAAGATTTCAGGGGGCGTGGCCAGGTGCTGAGTGACACGACCTAAGGCCCATGATGATAACCCATTGAGATTAGACTAGAGGGATAGTTTACCTATGGACAAGCATTTAAAACATGTCACTTTACTTGAAAAACTGACATCCGGCTGAAAAAGTGAAGTAAACAAGACACACAGATGTTCATACGATGTGACCTCTTTGACCTTAAGCTCACAAACCACACCTGTTAGAACTGTGTGAATACTCGCTTAGACAAGGTTAAAGACAAATTAATTTCTAACTAAATTTAAGAGGTACAAAAATTTCTTGTGGTTGTGTATGTGTGTCCAACAACATATTATGTGCTGAGTTGTGGTTTTTAGATATAGTCATTTTTCCCATTGCTCACTTCTTTCACTTCCTTTAGAAACTGTGAAAGTAGTCACTGGGTGCTAATAATAATACTTTACCTTTGTGACAAAGATAGAGTCAAACTTTATCTTGCAATCAGTCTCTCAGATCTAGAGCAACATGTCGTTCAAATGAAAGGATGAAATGAGTTGTTTGTAAATGCTCTTGAATGCCAATGTCAGCAAAAAAAAGGTTTTTCAATCTGACACCACTATGATTGACATTTAAAAAGCGACTTAGTTATGGTATGGAAACCAATAGTGCTTTTACACAGAAAACGCACTATAGGGCCACTACAAAGCCCCTCAGTAATGCTGCCTTTGCATTTTTTTTTTTCATATGGACAGAAATGGGAAAGAAAGTCTTCATGTTTTCTGGACTACTTGAAATAATGATTAAACAGAATTTCAACTTAGGAATGTGGTGTGTGACCAAATCACAGAAAAGCTGGAAATCTCAGGTGAATTACTCCATTGATCCTCCCAATCTGAAACCCAAATTACATGGGACTTACTTGAAGACCTGTAATTTGTAATATTTCTGGAGGTTGACTGTGATCTTAGTCCTGTGGGAATCTCCAGTGTCCATAATTTGTCAACTAAAACTTCCACCGCAAATTTGATTACCTACCATATTACACCAAACACAGAGGTCAGATGTTATTATTTGTCCTGTGCGAATCAGTTCTCTGTGATTTGGGGTTGTATTTAGATTTTACTTTATTTTTTTCTGTACCTTTCTTCTGCCTCTTTCCTGATCGAGAACTATGGAGGCTTTACTGGCAATCATAAATTAAAGTTTTGACAGCATTCTGGGTACAGGAGGCTAATCTTACCACAGTGTGAATCAGGGTTGAGCTGACAATGAAAATGTACATAAACTCTTCCTTGGATACTTTTTTAGAATCACATATATCAGTGTTTGAGGAGAGCCTCCCTCCCTCTCGTTAACATGATGAAGTGTCTGTGTGGGATTTACAAACCGTCCTGTTTCAACCACAGCACGTCTGGGGAACAGTGGGATCCAGACGTATTTACATCCGCACAGTGATTTGTTATTTTAAACATGAGATGTCATATATCTCAGTCATAATTCAGCTTTAATTGCAGATTAACTATAGTAGAAAACCCACATTTACTACATTCAGCAGTGCAAAAGTGAATTATTGCTGCTTCTTATTACAGCACACTTGAGAAAAGTGAGTGAACTCAAACTGAGTTGCTTGTGTTAATAATCATTTTTAATATAGTGTGACATGCATCCACCTTTAACCTTTTAGAACTTTCTACACACAGTAGCCTAATATCTTCACATGTGAATAACAGTTTCTAACAATCATCACCACTTATGTGAGTCCTAGTTCCATTTGCTGCCGAGAAAAGCTTAGTTGACACTACATGACTGTCAAAGTCGCCAGATCTCTTTCGCACAAGACAGCTTACTGTGTTGCGATCACGAATCTTGAAGTGATTATAGTTTTCACACCACATGAATGAATGGAAGCACTTAATCGCCTATTTTTACTGGTTTTCCAATGTTAAAAAAATGCATACATTCACTAGTTTTACAGAAAAAAATGGTATCCCTCACTCTCAAAAACACACACAAACATTGCAGCACTCAGTCCTGTTACTTTTTCTTCAATGAGTGTCTTGCACTCTTTTTGGCTGTAGCTTGCCAACATGTCCCTCACAAGTCCAGATATTTAGCCTGCTGGATATCTGGAATGACTCTCGGCTTGTGTCTTTGAACTGCTCACACAGAGCGCCGAAGAGCCAGTTTGACAGTGTCAAGCCAATACTGATTTTCCTCTGATCTCTTAGTTTTGTCGAGGAGCTCCAAACACTGATGGCAAGTGATAATTCAGGGCTCAAATTGTGTAGTGTTAAGTAGGCATAAGCAAGGTAGCCCAGATGTCCTTGCCCCCGAGCCAGGTCCACCAGCTCTTGCTAGGGGGATCTGTAGGAGTGGGTCAGTCAGATCCTTAAAAGTTCTCAGGCCAAATAAGATATGTAATCCCACCAGAGTGTTCTGCGTCTGCCCTGGGATCTCCTTCTCCGGAGAAGGCATCTGTGAGGCAACCTTCAGGTGTACAAACCATCCCAACTGGCTCATTTTAACACCAAGAATCAGTGGACCTACACTGAACTCCTTCCCACAAGGAACCAAAAATTAACCAACACAATGTTGATGTGGCACCCTGATTATTTTAGAGTATGTGTAAATTCACTACTACACCTTTATTATATTGATGTTTTGCCCAAGCCAAACTCAGGTCATGAATGGCACAAGCTACTAAAAAACAAGCTCATTTGTGCTCTGCCACGAACACAGATTTACATACCATATTTACAAGAGTGAAATATTCATCCTGTCTTTCTAAGTCCCTGGAGGCTCCTGCCAAGCTCTCAGTGTTTGTGTTTCACTGCACCTGCGTTGGAATCAGAATACACGCCTTATCCATTGCCGCCACGCTGCCTGGCAGGCCACGCAGGGACCACGCTGACATCACGGCCTCCTGCCACATCCGTATGGGCCCGATGCCACTCTGCCATTGCCCCCTTTTACTGAATGGCCCGCTCTATGAGGGCTTTCATGTCTAGTGGGCCATGTCATGGGTTTAGCTATGAGTTCATTTCCCAGGCTGGGGTCCAGGGGATGTTTAATTTGGCCCCAGGCTCTAATCATTTCACTGAAGTGGAGGTGATGGCGATGTGTTTATACACTGCTCATTTCGAGGAAGTGTGTGGACTCACTAAATGCGTGCATATTTGCAGAGGGAGCTAATACGCATGTGATTAGAGAAGTTTTAATACTTTTTAAGACTTTTAAATACCTGTGGCGAAAGCTGTTCATAGTTCTGTGTTTTTGTTTGGAAGAGACAGAAAGGTGAGGTGCTTGTTTTTCTGTACGTTAGCACGGTAAGTACTGGGTGTGTGTCTAATTAAAGACTTAAAGAGTGATGTAATATGCATGTGCAACAAATGTGTGAATGGCAGGGGACAAAGGTTGTGTTTTGTGCCTTGCAAACACACACAAAAACACTTTTCCCACCAATTTCCCCTTCCTTCCCGCTCTGTGTCCTATTCTGTTCAAATGGCTCATGGAGGATTAGTCAGTAATGAGTGACATCAGGCTCAAACTGTGGACTTTGACCTCCATGAGTCAATTTAACACATACACACGCAAACGAACGCACGCACACACACACACAAAAATGTTGAGTCATGCCCGTGTAGCAATGCCACTGAGGCAAAGAACGATGACATCATCTCAAAGTGTTTGTGCAGGAGGGGGGCAACTGTGGGGGGGGGCGGCTATTGTTTGAGTGTGCAAGTTGCAAAGGTGTGGGCGATTTGTGTGTCTTAGAGTGTGTGTGTGTGTGTGTGTGTGTGTGTGTGTGTGTGTGTGTGTGTGTGTGCGTATGTGCGCGCGTGTATGCCTTTATAACTGAGCTCTGTGCTTGTGTATGCGAGTGTGATTCAGAGGCTGCATGTCGCTCGGCTGAGGCAGACTCTGACTCACCGTCTGTCTGTAAGAGGTGACTTTCCAGGTCTGTCTCAGTTTTCCCGCCAAAATCTTCCCCCACTGTTTGTTCCTCCTCCACCCCCTCCGATGTCCTGCACAACCCTCCTCCTCCTACACCCACCCTCCTCACCCTGCTCTTCTCTCCTTGGGTATCATTCAAGCAGTTTTGACCTTTGACCTTCTGCCCCTGTTGACTCAAGAGGCCAGGAGAAGCCACTGAAAGCTCCTCGTGCCTCTGGCCAGAAAAAGAGCTTCTAGAAACTGTGTGTGTTTGCGTGTGTGCACCAAAGTGATGCAAGGCAATCAAGATAAGGCTGTTAAGTTTCCTAAAATTAGGTCCTGTGGTCAGGGAGTGCCTTAAAAAATGAGAAAATTCTTCTGAAATAAAGTTTAAAAGTTTCAAAATAATGCACAAATATAGGAGAAATTTTTAGATCAAAAGCAACAAAAGCTTTGAAAACATTGTTGCCCAAACACATACTATGCAGGAAAGTCTTTATAAACAATGTATAAATTCATACAAAAGTAATCCCTCTCTATCATCACTTATGGCCTACTAGAAGTGTGTGGTGGTGTTTTTTTTCTCGGCACAGACTCTGCCTGTATTTTCTTCTTCTCTGTGTTCAGGAAATTTATGAGATTGTGACCCCCCTTGCACCCAGGGAAGGTCAGGAGTTTATAAAAAGGTACCAACCAGGGGCCAGACTGTAAACAGAAGGCTTCCAAGAGACACAGATAAAAAAAAAACAACAAAAATATAGGGTGAAACGCCAAAATGAGGGTGAATCTGGGTTTGCCTCTTACTTTCACCGTCACTGGAGAGTGTTTTTAAAAACTGTGTATATCTTAACCTTTCCTTACTTTTTGGGACATGACCAGCTCTTTTGTCATTTGCTCTTCAGCTTTTAATATTGAAAGCATTTCCCATACTGTGCTGCCACACCACAGCCCTGTTTATGGTAAATTGGGTAAACAGTATCTTCTCACAGTAGGGAGAGAACAGATTTAGGACTTATTAACTTTTCTTAATTTTTTCTTTTGGTAAAAATGATTGAGAACCAAAAACAATGAGCTTGAGATTTAGCTCTTGAAGCAGATAGAGGATACAACTTGTTTTTAGGTTGGAGTGGTAGTCATAGTTTGTGTGCAGCTTAAAATAGTGACTAAGACATTTCATTAGACATGAAGTAAAGAGAAGGGGAGATTCCATCTATTTTCATTTGCTCATCCAGACTGAGTTTGTGGGGGCAGCAGGCTGAGTGTGGCACTCCAGATGTCTCACTCCCAAGCAACGCTTTCCAGCAAGGTGAAATATATTATCCCTCTAGTATGCTCTGGGTCTACACTGAGGCTACCTACCAGCAGGATGTGCCCGGAAAACCACTAATGGGAGATGTCCAGGAGGTGAGAGATCCTGATCAGATGCCCATTTCACCTTAACTGGCCCCTTTTGATGCAAAGGAGCAGTGGCTCTATTGCAAGCTCCCTCTGGATGCCCGAGCTTCTCGTACCATCTATTATGCGAGCCCCGGAAACTCATTTCGACCGAAGTTGAGATTGTGGAGGAGAAATCAGTAAACAAAGCTGGGAGTTATGATTTGTCACATTTTGGGTAAAAATGACACTTGCTTCATTTTTAGTCTCAGAAATATAGCCTGCAAATTGCATAATCAGTCATTACAAAATTATTCGATGACACATACCTCAAACGATCCTTGACTGCTGAATGAACTTGGCTTGAATTTACATGAATTTAAGGTGTGGTAAGATTTCTCAGAAGACAACCAAGAGCAATGAAATTAAGTAACAAGGAGGAAATGACAAGGAGGGGAAACTGATACATTGCATCACTAGATACGCCGTCACACATACATGTGTTCACATTCAAAAGATGTGGTGTAACTTTTCCTCTGCATTTGTTTGACATAACACAGTCTCATGTTTAACAGAAACAACAGCAGAGTGTTATGTTTCCAGGTCAGGAGTCAGATCTCTAACATATACGTTTCATTTACACAATACAAACACAATTAGACAAAAAGCTGAGATTTGGTTGGAGGGTCTATTGCCAAAATGGTTAAAACATTATGAAGTCATATCAGCTGTCAGATTGTTAGTGTCAAAACATGTTATGTAAAAGGATAAACAGAAAGTAATTTGATTCTGTACACTGAACAAAAAATTAAACCCAACACTTTTGTTTTTGCTCCCATTTTTCTCAGGTTTAAGTTACAGTTTTAAGACTTTTTATGCTCTCAATAGATACATTTCTCTTAAAAATGGGTTGCAAATTTGTTCAAATCTGTGTTAGTGGGCACTTCTTTTCCAAGATAATCCATCTACCTGGCAGGTGTGGCATATTAAAATGCTGATTAAACAGCATCATTAGTGTGCCTTGGCATGGTCATGATAAAAGGCCACTCTAAAATGTATAGTTTGATCTTTAAAAAAAGACAAGAAAGACATTTGTTAGAATTTCACATGACTAATGCTACATTTTTTGATGACACATACCCAAAGATTAAGATCTAGTGTGACAGTATCTGCCTCACACAGACACACCTCCCTAACATAAAGTTAACCAGATTATTGATTGTGGCCTTTGGAGTGTTGGCTCAGTCCTCTTCAATGGCTGTGAGAAGTCGCTGGATACTGGCAGGCACTGAAACAAGCCGTCACACACATGGATCCAGGGCATCCTACATGCTTTCAGTGTGTGACGTGTCTGGTGAATATGCAGGCCGTGCCAGATCTGAAATGTTTTCAGCTTTTAGTAATTGTGTACAGATGAATGACAGTGGGTCTCAGGATCTTGTCATGGTATCTCTGTACACTCAAACTGCAATCAATAAAATGCACCTGTGTCCAACACATTCTCACTCCGAACATGTCACATAGTGCCAAGTTGCTGTTCAGTCCAAGAAAGCTTGTCCTTTAATTATGCATTTGTGTGTTTCAAACAATAAATTTAGAATGAATCAATTCAAGATAAAACACACAGAATAAAAGAATAAAGGGCAAGGGGAGCAGATGATGGGAGTGATGAGAGGAGAGAAGATTGGAGCAGAGGAAATAATAAATATCATTAAATTGAGTAACCACCGTGTCAAAACCACTGTAAATACCATACTTGTTCCATGTTACAAGTTAACCAGAGCCATCAGCGTTATGTAAATGACCATAATAGCTAACTGAATGAAGTCATTTTCATAGGCAAAGAAAAATGAAGGACAAATAGCACATTTAAGGGTTTTTAATAGTGCATTTCAGATAAAAACATGAAAATACAAAGGTTACTATACAGATAAATCATCCACCACAAACATACTGCAACATGCATGACAACCAATGCATGCATCTGTCTTGTACTCACACACTCGCTGACTCGTACGATGTTAATGGCTTTGACCAGACATACACACAGAAAGCAGTGCCTCTCAGAGCAAACATGGATAATTGTCCAAAGCCCCTCGCTCCTTGACACTTACTCTTCGCTTGTTTGAAAGTCCACTGAATAATCTTGACCTTCTCGGCTCACGAAAGACGCACAAGAGTCAGTCATATGATGTCATCAGGGTCAAGGGGTAGGATTGTGATGCCTACACAGTCGGACTGCCTGAAGTCCACGAACAAACCCCAACTTTGTTTGCCCTGACCTACTGGTCCCGTTACAGGACTGTAGAGAAACAAAGGAGCTGAAGCCAGAAACACAAAATGGATCATTTTCTCCACAGCTGTCAAGTAATGTTTTGTTGAACTGAATTTCATCCACCAGTAAATCCATGTCCAAAGCCATTTTTCATCAGCATAAAGCAGAAACAATTTTCATTTTTTGATGAGTGTTTCCATCAGTATCAGTACTATTGTTTTTATTGTTAATGATTGTGTTGGAATTGTAGGTAAAACTGTATTATTTTTTCTTATATTTTGTGTTAGAGCATTTAGGTAGAACCATCACTGTGCCTAGCTTGTTTAAGCAAATGTTACTACTTGTTTGCGCATGTGTCTGTTGGATAGTAACAGGCAGCAAACCAAATGCTGTTAGGCAATAATGAACCAGGACACAGCAGAGAAAACTATATATAAAGATATAAGGGAGAAATAAGAAAACAGCATCACCCACAGACAAAAACTAAAACTGACAAAAAAAACTTTACCTTCATTCTTAAGACCAAATCACATCAGAATTCGAAACTGAGAAATTCTGCAGCAAAATCTGTTACCATTAATAACCATTATCAATGGATTTGCTCACTGGGGCAAATTATATCTGTGATGATTTTTTTTGGTGTCAAATTCAAGGTTGGTGATCTTTAATATGCAAATGTACTCCTTTCATCGGGCTAGTTTTTCTCACAAGATATAGACTGTGAGACAAACCATTGTCACTGGCCACTTATATCAGATGGTAACATGCTTCCTGCGTGGCACCAAAATCTCTGACGCAACGTGAAACTAGTCTTGCGTAACCAGACATCTTCACACTTTGAAACCCTGCACTGGAAGCCTAAGCACAAGCTGCTCGACTTCTGGGTCAATGCCCAGTGTGGAGACTATGGAGCATGCCCAAAAAAAAAAAAACACCTAGGCCAGTTCAGGCCGGGTTAAGCTATAGGCCTATACATGAAAGAATAAATTGACCCCCAGTTTTAAATTGGTCTCTTCCTTTAATGGCTCCACAATAGAAGAATAGCGCAATGCAACAAAAGTAGTTTGAAACTGTATGAATTCATTGTCCTGTTAGCGACTGAGCTAATAAGTAAGTTTGTTAGCTTAAAGACTTTTGTCCCTCCTCAATATATTTTCATTGAATAAAATGCACAATTATAGTCTGTACAACAAAACATAAATACACCAAGCTCTTCTTTCCATTTATTGCAGTGCTGTGGTGCTACTGAAAACAAATAAAAATGGAGACACACTGAGGAAAAAAAACTTTACTTATTAAAAAAATCTTTTAAAATGTGCTGTTTTTAAATTAAAATTGTCTAAAATGGGGTATAACTAGATAAAGATCAAACGAAGAAAAGAGAAGTGTAAAGAAATGTGACGGTTTGGCAGAAACAGATAAGAGGTAGAGATATAAGAGGAGGGTGTGTCCCGGCTCTCTCCTCACACAAAGTGCCATTGTCCTCCAAGCCCTGCACACGTCAACAATAGGTCTGAGTGACAGACGGCTCCCAAAAAACCTCAGGGTCCGCAATAGCGCCTTTGTTACTTCAGCGCACATTGTGGTGGACAAAGAGTGTGCTGCAACTTGCAGTGTGGGGGGAGGCTACTTTCAAAGTGTAGTTTTACAAGCTGCCACTTCATGCTGGAAGAAGTCGGTAAACAGTAGAAAAAAAAACTGCAAAAAGTTACACTGATTGGGTTGTTAGATTACTCAGAGAGATTTAGGGAAGAGGACTGAGATGTTGTTGCAGACCATCTGAAACAAATGTGATTTTAGGAGCTCTACACCTACAAAATGGAATTAAATAAAATAATATTTCAAACCTTTACAAGCTACTTTTTATGTGTAAGGGACTGTGTGTATGCCTATTTGTTCCATAATTTGAACAGCTTAATAGCCTGTATGTAAATATCTGTATATATATATATATATATATATATATATATACTGTGTTGAGCTGTGTTTATAACAAACACACACTGCGAGAGCACCTGCGAGGTAGTACTGTCTGAATATGGATTGCATGAATTGTCCATGCAGACAGTTTGTCAGTGACTTGACAAGACCTGACCTGAAGAGCAGCTTTATAAAAACTCTGCTCATGCATGATCAACCCATACAGGTGTTTTCACTTTTCAGGCTGATTAGATCTCTCAGGACTGAGTGGGCGTGCGCTGATTTGATTGATATCTTTGACTCTGCTGTTAGTTTCGTCGCACCTGTTAGGGTGTGGTGATTTTCTTCTTTATCATTCTTATTAGATGCCCAAGGTGAATCTGAGCAGAGGACTAATCAACCCTCCTGGCATCAAACTGGAGTGAAAAAGCAGAGTTGGGATCTCTGGCACAACTTCACTTACCTCCAGAGTGCATGGAGGAGGGGAAAAGTCTGAAAAAGGTCAGAACTCTAGTGTTAAAAACAACTTTACAATCAGACTGAGTGGCTTAACTCTATTTGAGACAGGACTTTGTGAGTAGGATATAAACACTGTGCACTTTCAAGGCAACATAGCCTAAACTGAAGAGAACATCAGTTTTCATTTCTTAATGAGAAAGGGCCGTTTTAAAATCTGTACTGAGATATGTTCGTATGTCCCACTAATAAAGGGATTAAGCAGGCTTTTTTGGCCTAATATAAAAAAACTGCAATGTGTAGTGTTTTGGGGCATTCTTTTTCAATGAAATACAACAGCAAGTGAAAATTGGGAAAGTAGTACTTAAATTTATATGACACTAACATTACCACTAACCACATATATTTAATCTATAGTCCCTTGAGAAAGTTTACAATGTGCATTCACGCCTGGTCAAATGATTCTGCAGTAGTTATGGGTATTTACCAGCTCCAGCTGTGACAGGCACTGATGGAAATATGAGACCCTGGTGGATGCGTTCATTTTAGCCCCTTTGTGATTAAGATTTGAGATAAATGAGAAAACTATGATTGGTCCAATTTGTGGAAAAGGGGATCAGACATAACTGCAAAGCTGTGCTGCAGTCACAGGGATTGGTTGAATTTGCTTTAATTGTTCAATCGCAACATCCTGGAGTGGCTCAGTTGAGTTGAAATGCACAGTACAATTAAAACATTGTGAAAAAGACTAAAAGCCAACACTCATTCAAAATACAGCACAATAAATTGGTGAAATAGTTTTACATTCAGCAGGTGAGATTTCTTCAGCTAGATGTCACTGACTTGTTGGGTAACATGAAAAACAGATAAGCTGTTGAAATGAAATTAATTGCCACTGATACTCTTGATCAGACAGGTGCAGCTTGACAAACCTGATCAACATTTCTCAATCTGCAATGTTGGGACAGCATGTTCAACAACGATGAATGATTTTAGTGTTGTGTCACAATTCAAATGGATATAAAAACAATACATTACTTTTTTTTCTGAACTTTTATGTTTAATTCTGCTGCCTCAATGCTATGTGATTTTGGTATTTCATAGCACCTAATCATGTGATTTCCTGTGATGTCACCATGGTGACAGATGACTTGCTCAGAGTCCTGGTTTAAGGATTTAACATAATGCAAGTCAGGAAGGCCCCAGAGTGTGGTTACCCTCAAAGAGTGGGCTGTCAGGCCTGTGAAGGTACAAATTTGTAGAAACCATCTGTTAAAGAGTGTGGATTTTTGTTCAGACAGTGGAGGAGCGAATCACATCCCTAACACCCTCACAGTTTCACACAGTGACACTGCGTGCATGAGTGAAACCACCAAAAGGATGCATGTGTATGTGTGTGGGGGACAACTAACTCCAGAGCTACTCTTTTGATAGCAGTCACTAAACCATGACACAGCTGGCCTACGAAATCTTTCTCCTATCTTAACTCCCCCTGCTTCTTCTCACTCAACTCCCTGATCCGGTGGACTCCGCCTGGTCAAAGTCCCCCTGTCAGATGTGGCCCAGCCGAGTGTGGTGGAGCTTGCCTAGTTTCACGCAGCAGGAACCAGCGTAGGCTATTGTGAATGATCTTGCAGCGCAGCAGGTAGCCGGCAGAAGCCGCATGGTGGAAGCCTTTGAAGAGAAGCTGAAAGGGGCCACGTTTGTGGGGATAGTTGGGGTGTACAGAGGTGAAAAGAAGGAGGCAGGGGGGTCATGGGGGAGCCCCCAAAGCAGCAGTTTAATAAAGATATTTAATACCTCAGAGAGGCCCCGCTTTGACTCTTTGAAGGAACATGGGGATGAAAAAAGGGGGCCAGACAGCTGATTGTACACCCTAAACCAAGAGGCGAGGGGAGGAAAAAGAGGAGGGGATAAGAAGTGTAGAAAGAGGAGAGAGAAGACAGATGAGTGGCGTGACTGTAGTGTACAAGGTCAAAAAGAAACCACTGGAGACTCAGGAGTTAAAACATTCATTGCAATGAGAAAAAAGCCTTTGGACACCAAATCTGTATTTTATATATGTGTCTTTTTAATCTGTCTTGCAATGAAAATAATTAATGCACAACAACCTTAAACACAGAGTCCAGGGCATTTTATGTCCATTTGTTGCAAAAATTAGCAACA
Organism: Plectropomus leopardus; assembly: GCF_008729295.1. Classification (NCBI taxonomy): domain Eukaryota; kingdom Metazoa; phylum Chordata; class Actinopteri; order Perciformes; family Serranidae; genus Plectropomus; species Plectropomus leopardus. The sequence goes on along the minus strand of NC_056473.1, from coordinate 12,276,755 downwards.
CCAGGCACAATGCAAAGACGCATTTGCTTCATGGCTTCTCTTCACTGGAGTAACCTCCCTTGCTGTTAGCCCATTTTCATTTCAAAGTCATCAAATACCGTCGCTTTTGCAATGCTTTTGGCTTGGGGTCCCGACGCCAAAAGCCACCTTTCGTGTCTGCATATTACACCGCTAGACGGCATCAGCTGAAAACGCAGTGTTATCATTTGCTGGCGTGCAGACAGCACCTGTGGCGTCAACAAGGTGCGTGGCAGGATGGCATCAGGTTGAAACGCTGCCAGCATTGATATAAGGAGGGCAAAGGTGTCTATGGGGCAGGTGGGAGGGTCTAACAAACCCTGGACTTCCATGCAGGACTCTGGTTTTCACTTCTCGTTGAATGTGATGGGTTTTCTTTTTTTCCAACTATCAATGTCAAAATATGCTTTTGTTGATGTCCCGCATTGGTTGCCATGTGCAAAACCACATGCAGCGTTATGCCACAATGTCCTTGTGTTGACATCACAGTTGCGGCATCCCTAAACATAAATAACAGATGCAGAAGGATAGAGCTTAATATGTAGATGCATAAGTCCACTGCAAAGTGGCAACGTGTGACGACTTGGGATAAAAATGTGTTGCAGCGCTACTCTCAGTCTGTTTTTGGTATTTAGGACTGCAGCTATCTGTGTTATAAATACAGACTTTGTTCAGAGAAATCTTGTTGCACAAGTATTCTTTAACATGTACTGTTGTGATCTGGTTACTGTTCTTCCATGACATTTTTTAGATTTGTCTCAGATCCAAGACCATTTACTTTGAAAGTGTCTGAATTTTAAAAGGTGGAGATTTTTTAGTGGTGTAAACTGACATATTTAGACTTAGAGATGGTACTTTAGTTTAAGTTTTAGTAAGTTTTAGTTTAGTAAAGGCTTGGATATAACACAACACAATTATGCATACATACATACAATGTCGCTTCTTCAACATATCCTCATACAACCATTGGTACGACGTCTAATTAGCAACGGAGGAATGGTATCGTCACACTAAAGACAAAGTTACATGAAATATGTGTAGGAAGAATAAAGTAATAGGAGAAGGAACATGGTTGGGTGTCAGTAAATAATAAATCCAAGTTCACTATGTTTTGAACACTGGTCTCATGTTTGTTAGACCCATCCACCACCCCAACCTGCCAAATTATGCTGACTTTTGTAAGTTACACTACTTCCTTCTTTACTCCTGTCAGCACATTGGTCACGTTATTGCAACTTCCTGAATCCATGAGTTCAACAAATTAGCGGCTCATGATTATATACATCATATATATGACTTCTGATGCATTACTTTAATTGGTAAACATACCTACAGTGCATTAGGAAAGCCTGTCTCCTTTCACCGTGCTACTCTGCTGTCTCAGTAATACTGTCTGAATTTTTTTGGTAAAATGCTGATTAGAATCACAGATATGCAAATACAGAGCAAAGAAATATGCTTTCCTGAAGAGAAATCCATCCAGGAGAAGCAGATTTATCTAATCCTGTACCCTCAATTATGGACAGCAAGTTTCTCATTTGCACAACATTTAAGAAATCAGCTACCACATAAATGGCTTTCATTCGGTTGCATGAGAGATCAGATGTCACACTTCAGTTTGTGTGTATCGTCATTTTCACAAATATATGCAAGCTCAGCTGAGTTTTCAAAGGGTAAAATATCTTCAAAGTGAGCTATGTTTGGTCTTTTCACTGACAGTTCCTCCCTCCTGATTAAACTTCACATGAAAGAAGAACAAACAACAAACAGCCACTTTACCACAGTGGATTTTGAACTCTCAGTCTGGTGATCCAGAGAGCTTCCAAACTGCCCCGTCAACTTCACAAATTCAGCCATTTATTGCATTTGGAAAGTAATTCTAATCATGATTAAATGTCCCTCTATCCAGCATTCCCAGGAGAGGTGTACACACAATTACAAAAAATTATGCTGCCAAGGCAGAGTCTGGGCTGCCCTGCCGACTGAAAGAGCCCCGTTGTCCCGTGTTGTGTCCGTGGGCAGAATTTTTCGATCTATGACCAAGCTTGATGCAGCCTAGGACAGGAGTGAGGCATTGTGCCCTCAGCGCCAGCCCTCCTCCATATTCATACAACCAGGGCGGAATCTAATAAACGTGGGCTCAGGGGAATCAATTGTCCCACATGGGAAAATCAGCTAATTGTCCGGCGTCACAGGCAAACAATATCTCAGCTATGAGAGCGTGGAAACAGACTGTAGTGATTCTGTATGTGATGTGTTGAGAACGTGAAGAACGCTGATGAGGGAGGATATATCCATGTGAACATGCATGTAGGCTGAGCAGTGCCTGAAGGCGTACATTTCCACATCTTCAAATATTTCTGCTCTCACGGTTCTCTAGGAAAAATTTTTGTTTGTTTAACAGTCACGCAAACTAAAAAAATTTAACATTGGACACATTTTTGTTTGTTTTACAGTCACGCAAACTGAAAAATTTAACATTTTGTCCACTACGCCATAACATGACGCGTTTTCCATCGTATTATTGAAGGATATGATTGAAAATTTGACTGATGAATCAGGTGAAGCAATTTCTAATGCTTTAACTGCTGTCCAATAAAAGAAACGCCGCAGAAATTTAATCAGCTGTAAACATGAGACTAAGATGACACTTTCGTAGCTTTCATATCTCCACAGGTGATCACAATCCTATTACTGATTTCTAAGAAGGAAGTATTGCGTCTAATGTGAAAGAACTAATCAGTTTCCTTTTTCTCAGGTCGTCTTGTGCAGGTTTAAGTTACTTATGTTAGTGTGACCCTGGAGCACAAGTTTGACTAATTTTGCTGTGTGGATCTGTGAAGTGACATTTCAACAACATTTCTTTTGTGAAGGTGCAGGTTAACTTCCTGTTGACTTAAAATAGAATTGAATGCTTTTGTTACAAAGAAAATAATTCAAAGGTGAAAAGGAAGTTGTACAGAATTCTGAATTTTTCCATTTTCTGCAACATTCTACTATTACTCCTACATTTCAAAGGGAAAATATAGAAATATTGTACTTAATCCACTATGATTATTACAGCTTATAACACTAAGTCGCTGTTTGCATTTTAATTCATCAACACCAATCTAAAACATTATAAGTAACTTTATTTTTGATGCTAGTTAACTGAGGATCCCATTTCTGGCGCTGCTGCAACCCCCCGTTGTCGAGCCTTGATTTGTTACTTGGTAATCTGTCTCCTTAAGGCAAACATTCCCCCTGTACTCCAATCGTACACGTGAAGTTTAATTTACTGGTCACGAGGAGGAACTTGTGAACAGTTGTATAATGGTAATATGGCTAAAGAGGACGTCGTATCCAGCTATTTTTGAGCCTCTACTGTGTCAATTTTTATATAGAATTTTTCTAAACAGTGATCCAACTTTATGGAAGTGCAACACTGAATACTTGAGAAACCCCTCTAAACAGGGAAGTAAGCCTCAATACTTTTATTGACATCTGGCTCATATAGACATGGAATGCATTTATTCTAAATTGCTTTATGCAAAAGCATCTGCCATATGAATTTAATGTAATAGAAATGTTGCTGCTACTTTATTTTAGTACTTTGGCAAAATGTAAATGCAGGAGCTTTATTTTTAAGAATTGTAGCATTGTTTAATCACTGGTGTAAAAAGGGTCTGGATATTCTGTCTGCCATTGTAAAGTGTGATTTGGAATTTTCTGGTTTCCCTGACATGTTACAACACATCTTTAACTATTTTGCACACATGCACTGGCTTTGCATGACTCGGTGTGTCAGCCCATCGTGGTAGGGATAGGTATCTCCATATATCAGGGCTACCTACGTGAAGGTATGTCTTTCAATGCTGATGTGCTTGTGCTTGTGAAAAAACAGAACATTTTTTTTGTCCACCCCACTGGTCTTATTATGGTCAACAGCTGTTGATAGTGCAAATAGACCAGTTACTGTTGTCGGTTTTAAGCACTGCACAAATGTACATTCTTGCCTTTGAAGGGTACAGTGAATAGAATTATTTGCATATGAAATATACATCACTCCTCTGATGATTTCTTAATTTGAATTTGAATAATGATATTTAAACCCATCTGACATCACTGCGATTTGCTTAAAGATGCTCTGCTTGCTTTGATATTTAAACCTGTAATGGAAACACTTTTGAATCTCATGGCCAGAAGTGCCAATGAAAAAACATCAACAGCACATACAGTAATCATATTTCAACAATCGCTGAACAGAAGTTTTATTTATGTAGAGCCTGAAGTGTGGAAATCATGTCAGCAGCCATCTAGTACAAATAACCCTCAGTACAGCAGGCAACACTATACAAAGTCATATAGACAGAAAGATGATGTAAAGTGACATAAAACATGTTGCTGCAGCAGGCACAAGCTATTCATCACCTTAAGGATCTAAATGGCCTATTTAACTGAGGATCCCATTACTGGCGCTGCTGCAACCCCCCGTTGTCGAGCCTTGATTTGTTACTTGGTAATCTGTCTCCTTAAGGCAAACATTCCCCCTGTATCACTTATCTTGGAGTATTGTAACAATATGTGCTTGTTTATGCTTTTAAAAGTCTGCTAGTGATCTGCCTCAGAACAAATGAACAAATGAATGGTTAGAAATCAGATACCACAGTCAATAAGGTTGGGAAACATTCAGTATTTTTACATGCACACTTACGTCAGGCTATGGTTAAAGCTCGATTAGGCCATTAAATTGGACTACAGTCCTTGACCCAGTATATCAGCACCGGGGGAGAATCGATTCATTGACTATGTTCCTCTCTGCCACAGTGAGGATATGCCCCCATTCAGTTGGATGTTGACCTTTAACTAGTTGACATATTCCAGTACATACCAAAGAAGTTAGCAAGCTGCAATTGGCTTGCATGCCCAACGGTGAAAACATTAAAAGCATTTTTTGACACAGCATATTTTGTACATACTCTACCTTTTACTTTTTACCTTTATCTGGTTGTGTTGTCTTCCCTTCTTCCTCTGCTGTTTTCCCCTACTTTCGTCTAAAAATGTGCGCTATTCAACTTCCAGGTCAAAGCCTGGTGCAGGGACTATAGAGAATGTGAAGGAAGCCTAGAACAGTTCAGGTCCAGTCAAGGTGTATCAACCTCACTCTGAGCTCATCAAATATCTCTGCTCTGTCAGTGCTTTCAGCATATGTGCATGATGCCAAAAGCTACCTTACCTAAAATGTCACAAGTAGATCCAGAAGGTCACTAACAGAGCAGCATCATGTGACGGTCTTGGGCCACCATGAGAGCGTGTTGGGTGTATATATGACAGGGTAAATTGACCCCCAACTGCATTATCAAGGTGAGTTGGTCTGACTTCAAGAAATTTGACTTAGTATGATTTCAGCTGGACTAATATGTTAACATGTATTGTAAAAGACCAGTTTTAGGTGGACTAACACAATAATTGGCCTTTTTTTGACATAATGTAAATGTACTGGCTGGTTGAACTGGCTACAACTGATACACATAGACCTAGTAATAAGGGGTCAGTATTTTGATGTTGGTTTGACTTTGGGGGGGTCATAGCCAATAAGGTTTAGGAAACACTGGCCCTACACATCAAAACTTAATTGTCAACAGATCTGACTGACTCAACCTCACCTGAGAAAAGCCCTGGCTACAAAGTGTGCATGTTGTGTCAAAAGCAGCACAACAAACAGGTAGAACCTCTCAGATAAAATGTACTGATTATCACCAAAATACCTCTTTTTGACTCGCCAAGATGCAGCAGAGATATCACGACCTGAATGGCCCTGTGTCCACTGTGATTTTGGCTGCTGAATTCTCTCATTGTGAGACTAATGGAGGAACAGATAAGATTTTTTGGTGCTGTTTAACACCGCAGTCCTGCTGGCTCCAGCACTTGCGGCCGGCCAATGGGCTGTCTGGCTGGAGGCAGGGAGGTGTAGGGTTACGAGACTATGAGAACAATAGGCCAAGTGCCTGAGTCAGCACTATCTCCCTGCTTCACTCTCCCTGCTACTTGCTCTTTTTTTTCCCTCCAACAAATCTGGCCAACCAATGGCAGCTTTGTGCTGTGGGGGGAGAATACACACACTTATTGAAACACTTGCATGCACACACACACACACACACTAAGAAAGAAGGAAGTCAGTGGGGGTTGGGAGGATTGTGAGGCAGAAAAAAAGCAGTGCAGGCACTATTGTCTGCGCAGATGTGATATGGCTAAACTTTTCACTGTATGCTTGAACCACCAGTGAATTTTAATCTGACCTCAAAAGAGGAGTTAACTGATATAAATAACTAATAAAAATCAGTTGTGCTCTTTACTCTTCTTTCACCATCTGGAACATGTAAGAATTGTAAGAAGTGGTTGCCAAGTGTTATATGGTTTTCTAAAACCTGGTAGTATGTGAGCCACAGGTTTCCTTTCCAGATGTCCTATGCAGGTTTTTTTTTTTTTTTTTTTTTTTAAAGTTCACTTGAAGTTTCCAATTTGTGCTGATAATTAAAGGTCTTTGGTTAACAAAAGCATTAAATGTTTGCTGTGTCCTACAATGTAATACACATGAATATCTCAAGCAGTAACTTTCCATTATTTAATTAGTATATGGCAGCAAGCATGCTTTTGGAAATATTTAAACAAAATATGTCTTTCTTTGCTAAAGATTCAATTTTTTATATTAATCCAGCGCAAAATGTCCAGTGTAAATCATTTTAGGAAAGTCTACACTGAAAAAACTTCCAATACAAAGACTTCTTTGCTGAATTATTGTATTTATTGAGGAAAGAAACTTTGCTTACTAAATTACTTTAATTGAAGTACCAGACAAAGGAAAAAATGAGGTATTTATAATAACTACAACGGATGGTTTGCCCAGCCTGTGTGATATTGATTGCATAGGCACCCTTTAGGGTCTTTCTCAGATGCACTAGGTTTTCAGGTAATGGTAATGAAAATTTCATTTCAGTTTCAGTTTACAGCACATTTCATTACACGTAAACTCAAAGTACATTACAATAATAAACAACATATAGAGAAAAATATGGGAAAATGGGTTGTATATATAGAATATATAAGAATACAGTATGAGCATGTAAACAACACAATCAAATAGAGAACAAAAGAACATCAAAAAAGTCAAAAGAAACCCTGACTTAGTATAAAGAGCAAG